>NC_091172.1:9767424-10067424 GCF_040958095.1 Procambarus clarkii | reverse complement strand
CTTCTTATTGGGTTGGTATAAATAGCAGCTGCCTCGTATGGGCCAATAGGCCTTCTTCAGTTTCCTTTGTTCTTATGTTCTTATTCCTATTACTATCCCCTTTCTTACACCTTTCCTTTCGTACATTTTGCCTTGCTTTTTCTTCCTCTAAGATTTTCTTCTCCTCACCTCTCTCTCTTGCCTATTTATTGCCTCCCCTCCTTCTTTCATCGCATTTTTTACGGGCTCACCATAGCCCATGCTACATGAACACTTCGTTCTGAATAGCTAAATCTAAAACAACATTCCCTCATCACAATCGACTTGAGAATGATCCAGGACGGACCGAAACATCGTCATCATCCCTTCACTTTCTAGTGTGTGGTTTGGTCAACATATTTCAGACACGTTATTGTGACTCCTCGTCTGCAAGGGTATTTCTTACAGGGCATCTTGGGAAGGTCACCCGAGTGCATGCAGCCCCACATACAAAGAACACCTGGCCACCACACCACACACACACACTGCTGGTACAGCCACACAGAGCAAAATGCGGTATAGGAAAGGGAAGCCAGAGGCGACATCTGGCCACCATGCACATTAGTCGAGAACTTAAGGAGTGAGCTGTCGGCTCACACCAAGTGAGGAAGAGGTGGGAAGCTCTAACAAGTGTATAGGATACCACTATACAGTATCCACTCAATTTAACGGCCTCTTTTATACTGATCTGCCGGTAATGATGACCAGTTTGGGAGACCGGTATCTGGCGCCTTGTATATTGGTCTGGCGGTCGATACTACCGACGGTCGGTATTGGGTTTGTTGTGGCATCGGCGTCCCCTCACATGCCGACCTCGATCATCCAGAGTCACATATTACATATTACATTCGTTGCCTCCGCCGGCAACGAATGCTCTACAAGCCATGCTGCACCCACCGATGCTGAATTCCAATCAACAAGTCATGGAGCATCCTCGGGCAATGAATGCTCTACAAGCCATGTTGCACCCGCCGATGTTGAATTCCCATCAACAAGTCATGGAGCATCCGCCAGCTTCGAATGCTCTACAAGCCATGTTGCACCTGCCGATGTTGAATTCCCATCGACAAGTCGTGACAAGTCATCCAATAACGATATAAAATATGATTGAAAGGCATATAAATTAGTGTAAAAAGTGTTGATAGAGTACAGTATTGAAATGTTAATGATTAATTAAGCCTTGACCAAAAGATACTGTACAGTGTAAATATACAGTAGAAATAATTTTCAATAGTGAAGTAGAATTAGAACTCATGTGAATTAGTAGTAATCCTAGCTGTTGTGTGAAGTGAGTGCCTGAAAATAAGTGTACATACTGTATGTACCCTGTATACAATATAAACAATATAAAACAAGTGCTGCAGAGGATGACATAATCTTCACAGCTTTGTAATCTTCAGCTTCATTAAAATAAGTCAATTTACCAATTTTATTATAGTATTACAACATATTAATTGTTTTTTTTTTCAACAAAAGCTACATATTAGTCTCTGCAAATGTATATTCTATCATTAGCAGAGAAAAGGTGAGCTCAAAATATTTTGTCTTGGCTAGCTCTCAGTGACAAGACTCGATCACCATTGTTATGGCCTGGCCGTCACAGCCTGTGTCATAACATTAAAAATACATTACCTGCACTGTTCAGGGTAAAACAAAACACATCTCTAAAATTTTATTGAGAAAATATTAACAATCACTGATTGATACATGAAATATTTTGCAATACAAGGGAATGAACCAATTTTTTCCCACCCATCTGGACTTGATCAGAGCGTGCTCACACATCATCCATGCAGCAGGCAACAACCGGCTTAACTGTCGGCGTGGCACTAAATTGGAATGCAATTACACAGTGAACTTTATTTAATTTTAGTTATACAGTATAAAATATATCCTACCTGAATGTTACTTGAAAAATTACCCGACCTGACTTAACTTCGGAAATAACGGAGCTCCAGAAATAACGACCAGGGTACAGCCCCATATAAGCCGTTAAATTGAGTGGATATTGTAGTAGGATGAGGTGTTGCTTGCTTGTTTTCTTTTTGGGCGAGTTATTTTGCTTGGTTTGGACGTAGGTTGCAATTTACACCAGCTTGAGGTTTATATTATTTCGCCTATCTTTCTGGGTGCCCTCCCTGGTCGAAGGCAAGTGACATACTGTACTCTAAAAGTAGAGTACTCATAGGTCATTGCTCCCTGCACCTCTCTGAGGAGACTAGGTTCTGGCTCATGGATCCTGGTAGGCATAAAGAATTCCCATGGACTGATGACCCCAAACTAATATTGCACATGTCGGCTTGGATATCTTCAGGGAGCCAACGGGGCTTTTCACAAAAATAGCAATCAGACAGGCTGCAATTTACTATTAAACCACCATCGGGGATAGAAGGTAGAAGATGCAATGAAGGGAACTTTGCTAATTCTATCACTTTATGGTCAACTAACCCATTTAATACCTTGAAGAGGATTAAAAAAAAAAAAAGTGTTGAATGTAATGAAATGCCATTTTCTGGGAGAGACTCCAGAGGCTCCTCGGAGCTATCCACTATCCAAGCTGATATGAATGTATTAGACCCCTGGCATCAGTCAAGCGAATGGAGTTCTTGGGCCTACCAGGGACCACGAGCCAGAACCTGGCCCACTCAGAGAGGCACGAGGAGCAATGGCCTATGGAAACCCCCCATGTGGTTGGAAGCATTCTGTCTGCCATCGACCAGGTCAGGCCCCCAGAAAAGTAGGCACCCTAAAACAATCTATCTGATTAAAATATTCTACTAAAAGCCGAACTGTTGGACAGAACTGCCCCACACGAAAAATGAGTAAAGGAGCACAACGTCATAACTGTCACTGCTCCGTTGTTCGTGCAGCTCCCCCCTCCCCAGGAGGGAGAAGGGGGAGCCCCAGATCCCCACGCTGGCTATCCACACCTTCAGTGTCAAATTCAGTGGCTGGATGTCAAAAAAAAAAAAAACACAAAAACTGAGGACCGGAAGGAGGGAGGGTTGCCGGAAAGCCTCCGGGTCTCACCCTGAAAATGGCGTTTCATTACATTCAACGCTGGTTCTCTGGGGAGAGCCCCTTCGGCTTCCCAGAGCTACTTATCCAAAGATAAAAACAAGAGGAACTTACCCGGGAGGCGGTCGTCACTTGCTTCTCAAGTCGAAGTCGAGACAAATGGTTACAACCGCAGACCCAATGTGACACATGCCTGACTAGGACCAAGAACACTGACTAGGTAGCGAGCGGCCAGGACCCTGTTTAAAAAAAAATTGTGCCCCCCCCCCAAAGAAAAAAACTCCCAAAAACCCTGTGGCCAAATGTCAGCCCAAGACATGTTACCGAAGTCGGCAGCCAACACAACACACTCCTGGCCGGCCTGGTGAGCACAGGTCACAAAGCCCCAGCCAAGCGACGACACGCCTGTGAACACATTGAGCGAGGGGCTCAGGTAGGCGCCAAGGCATTGAACCCCAAAACACTGAGAGAAAGCCGGTGATGCAGCAGCCATCATAAGGCAACCGGAGGCCGGCCTCAGCGATCGCGAGAGAGGCGGAAGGAACATCTCCAAAGGAACTAGAACAGCCGACAAAGCCAAACCCAGCCCAGTGGGTACACCATCACTGCAAAGATCAGACTCCCACACAAACCCTCGAGCAACTGCTTCACGACTCGGGAGCCCCCCCCCCCCCCAGAAACAGGCGAAGGCGGGACTGCAGACGTAGCAGAGCAGCCAGAGGGAGAAATAAGGAAGCGGTCCGGGAGTCTTATACAAGAATTCAACCAAGACCGAACCTGAGAGGGAACCAGATGGGACTTCTGCCTGTTCACCAGGAACCCGAACCCGGCGAGCTGGGAAAAATCCTAGCGAGCAGACATGCAGACTGGCTGGGAGCCAGTCCCAATGAGGAGGCAATGGTAGGGGAAGGCTCGCGCTGTTTGCTCACACCTGGTCCCACGATTTGTGGGCTTTTTTGGTCGTTTCTTGCAATTTGTGATTGCTTTGGGTCACTCCTCCTCCTTTGAGGGGTTTGGGACTGGCAGAGCAGGCCCTCTTCTCCTGTGCTCTGTCGGGTCATCTTAGAGTGGGTTCGCTTGGACGTGGTCAAAACGTCCTCTTTCTTCAAGTGTGTTTCCCGCCTGTTTCCGGTTCCAAAACGGGACTGTGCGGACCTGCGGTTCATTCTGGACTTGTCCTGTCTGAACCCTTGGGTCTATTGGCCCTTCTTTTGGATGACTACTCTGTTCCAAGTCCGGCTTCTTTTGGAGCCGGGCGCTTGGATGTGTCCCTGGACCTCCGGGACGCATATTGGCTTGTCCCGATTCATCCGGGATTTAGGGACGGCTCGATTTTGTTGTGGAGCGTCAAGGTTACCGCTTTCGTTGCCTTCCATTCGGCTTGAATCTGGCCCCTCGCACTTTCACATGCTTTACCCGGGTTGTGGTTTCCTGTCTGTGTCTTAGGGGGTTAGGGTTCTAGCCTACCTCAACCTGCTGGCATGCAAGACGAGATGCAAAGAACAGAGATACCGCCTCCCATGGGATCGATGCAAACAGCTTCAACAGAGCAGCGAATGCCCGCACTGCTGAGACCAGCGCACCGGACCCAGGATCGGCCCCGAGCGCCTCCACATCCTCAAGCTGGTCCGAAAACAGCTCAAGAAGGGAAAAGCAACGCAAAACCAAAACCAAATGACTGAAGGCAAATGGCAGACAGAATGCATCCAACCACACAGGGGGTTCTACAGGCCATTGCTTTTCGTGCCTCTCTGAGGGGGGCCAGGTTCTGGCTCGTGGTCCCCGGTAGGCCTAAGAACTCCATTTGTTTGACCGATGCCAGTGTCTAAAACACTCATATCAGCCCGAATAGCAGATAGCTCCGGGGAGCAGAAGGGGCTTCTCCCAGAAAACTTACCAAAATGTAAAAATGTAAAACCTTACCAAATAAATATATTTACAATACTTCATAATTAACCCTTAAACTGCTCAGTATAAGAGGGCATAATTCGAAAAAATATTTGAATTATGTAACAATTACTTAAAAATTTTAAACAAATCTCCAACTTATTGGCTTCAGCATCATGAAATTTTCATCAAAATATTTTTAGAAATTTATTTTAGACGAATATTTAAAAAAAAAAACATTTTGTTGATAAGGAGAACAGCTCATATTAACTGGAACTGATGGATAATGCAATAAAAAAAAAGAAATGCAAGCACCTGTCTGACGCATAATGAAGAAGAATGGTAAAGTGTCCACAAAGTGGATATAATGGCAGCTGGTGCCTTTATAGCATTTGTGAGTAATACTTCTTATGTGTTATTATGTATGTTATTATACTCTATTTTGTTATATTATCATATAAATACACTGCCCAAAGTTATTATCAGTTACTTGCAACAATGTCCAAAAAACCAGGGTTGAATGTAATGAAATACCATTTTTTGGGTGAGTCCCAAAGGCTCCCCGGAGCTATCCAGGCTGAATGGATATGTATAACTTTCTGGCATCAGTCAAGTGCTTGGAGTTTTTGTCTACCAGGGACCACGAGCCAGAACCTGGCCCCTTCAGAAGAGGCACGAGGAGTAATGGCCTATAGAAATCCCCCTGTGGTTGGGAGCATTCTATGTCTGCCATCGACCAGGACAGACACCCAGAAAGGTATGCACCAAAACAAACCCCTATTCTAGTAAAACTATCGCTACTGAAAGCCTTACAAGTGGACAGAACTCCCCAAACAAAAATTAGCAAACAAGCATGACGTCATCATATTGCCGCGCCACCGTCTGTGCAACCCCTCCTTCCCGGGAGGGGGAAGGGGAAGCCCCAGACCTCTCGCACTAGCGACCCAACACTAGTTCTTAGGCTGGATGTCAAAACACATGAAAAACACCGCCGACCGGAGGGAGAGAGGGATGCCGGGGAGCCTCCGGGACTCACCCAGAAAATGGTGTTTCATTACATTCAATGCTGGTTTTCTGGTGGGAGCCCTGTCAGCTCCCCGGAGCTAACTACCTAAAGAGAAGGAAAATAAGGGACTTACCCGGGAGACGGTCCGTCTTCACTCCTCATCGCGAAGTAGAGACAACTAGCTGCAACCGCTGACCCAATGCAACGCAGGCCCTACTAGGCCCAGGGGCATTCACCAGGTAGCAAGCTGCCAGGACCCTGTTCAACCTCCAAAAAGCCTGGGCCCGAATGTCAACCCAGGACATGTTGCCAAAGACGGCAACCAAGGCAGCAAATTTACGAACGTCGTGGGCCCGGGAATAGACCGCAGGCTGGCTAGACTTAATAACCCTGCAGACGACCTGAGAGACCCGAGCCCGGGAACAGGGAAGAAGGGAAACCTTCTTCCCTGTTCTTTGGGTGAACCCAAAGAGCATCCCCGGCCACCAAAGCCGTGGCATGCAAATAACGGCAGAGAGCCGCAATCGGACACAACACATGATGCCCCCCCCGGCCTGACCAGCCAAGCATCAATGACCCAAGGCCCCCTCCGGAATGCAGCCACCTCATTCTTTACCAGAAAAGAAGGAGACGGTTGCAGGCGAACAAAACGCCCCCCAGGACCAAAAGAGCAGAAACCCCTGCGCCGGAGGAGAGCATGAAGCTTCCCCACCCGACCCCCAGAGGCCAATGCCAACAGGAAAAAGAGCCTTGGAAAAACAATCCAAAATGGAAGGGGCCATAACAAACAGAGGAGAAGAGAGAAACGCGAGCACCCAGTCCAAGAAGGGCCAGGACAGCTCATGCGGCGCATGAGCAGGCCGGAGATGAAGCAACCCACAAGATAGCTTGTGGAATGGAACAGAAGTAACATCAACACCGAAAGCAAGATGAAGCGGCTCTGCCAACGTTGCACGATATGAGGCGTCAGTATTCGGTATAAGATGACGATCCTGGAACAACCAAGAAAGAAAGGACAAGGCAACCCTATCAGAGACCAAAGAACACCTACACAGCGATAGGAAAAAATGAAAGGACTGCCAGGAAACTTCGTACTGCCGCCGAGACGAAGCATGCAGGTGGGAGACCAACAATGAAGCCACCTGCGCACCATACAAGTGATGATAAACTCGAGTCAAAAACTCCAAACGCGAAGACTTGAGGAGAAGACCGAACCAGCCTCGTACCAGACTGGCCCGATCTGCTGAAAGAGGCAGAGCCGCTGGAAGACCCTCGGGTTTGGACACCGAGCAAGCAGCGCCTAAAACCAAGGCTGGGCCGGCCACCAAGGAGCCAGGACAACTCTCCCCTGTAAGTTTCCAAGCAAGCCAGGACCTGGAGTAACAGCTGAACTGGAGGGAAGAGGTATAGGTAACCCCAGCACGCCCAATCCAACTGAAAGGCATTGACCCCGAAGGCCTCGCAGGGTGTCACAAACCAGAAGATGCCTCGACCACGCCGACGCAAAAAGATCCACGTCCGGAGGACCGAATGTCCGACAGAGCCAACTGAAGGAGCTGGCGTCGACTGTCCATTCCGTGGACAGGGGAATGAACCGTGACAGGCCATCCGCCAAGACATTGGACACTACCCGAATGTGAACTGCCAGGAGAGCCAAACCCCGAGAACTCAGCAGATGAGTCACCCGAAGTGACCAGCCCCAAAGAGCGAAGGACCACATCGAACCCCCCTAGTTCAGGCAATGAACCACCGGGGTGCAGTCTGAATGGAGCCTGATCATCGATCCGCGAGCGACCCGAACCCTCCGGAGCGACAACCAAACCGCCGAGAACTCCCGCACCGTGCTGTGGGCCAGACGGAGAGACGGACACCACCGCCCCTGGCCGGCCTGGTGAGCACTGGTCACAAAGCCCCAGCCAAGAGACGACGCGTCTGTGAACACATCTAGTGAGGGCTCTGTCAGACGCCAAGGCACTGAACCTTGAAAAACCCAGAGAGGAAGCCGGCGACACAGCAGCCGACGTAAAGCCCCTGGGGGGACAAATCCAGCGATTGCAAGAGAGGTGGAAGGGACGGCCCCAAAGGAACCATAACAGCCGACGAAGCCACACCCGACCCAGTGGGTAGACCAACATGGCAAAGTTCAGGCTCCCGCACACACTCTCTAGCAACTGCCGCGTGACCCGGGACCCCTTGGGAACAGACACAGGTGGTAACGCAGGCGAAGCAGAGCCGCCGGAGGAAGAGACAAGGAAGCGGTACAAGCGTCACATTGAACACCTAGCCAAGACCGAACCTGAGAGGGAACCAGATGTGACTTCCTCAAGTTCACCAGGAACCCTGAACCCGGCGAGCTGGGAAAGAACCAAATCCCTGGCGAGCAGACACGCGGACAACTGGGAACCCAAACCAGGCCAGAACCCGCACACCATAACGAGGAAGGCCAGAACCCGCACACCTAAAAGACGCAGCCAGGCCACCATGACCCGAGTAAGGCGAGTAAACACCAGAGGCGCCAGATTCAAGCCAAAGGAAAGGTAACGAAAGCCTGGTAAGCTTGATGCCCCACAACAAAACCGAGCCAGTCCCTTAACCCCGGATGAACCGGGACGTGCCAATACACATCCGTGAGGTCCAGGGACACCATCCAAGCGCCTGGCTCCGAGAGAAGACGAACCTGGGACAGAGTTGTCATCCTGAAGGAGGGCAAAAAAAACCCACAGATTCAGACGGGAAAAGTACAGAATGAACAGGAGGTCCACGCAGTCCCGTTTCGGGACTGGGAACAGGCGGGAAACCCACCAAAGGGACGAAGTCGTTTCGACCACGCCCAAGCGAACCCACTCCGAGATGACTTGACAGCACAGGGGAGGAGGCTTGCCCTGCGAGCCCCGAACCCCCCGAGGGAGAAGCCACCCAACGCCACCACAGGCCGCGTGAAATGACCAGAAAGTTATACATATCCATTCAGCCTGGATAGCTCCAGGGAGCCAACGGAGCTCCCCAAGAAAATATTTTTTTAGGGGAAATTTTGTTTTTTTAGGTTTTTAGATTTTTTCCTCCTTTGTTTATTATTTGAATTTGTTATAACCTTTACATCCCGGAGAGTGAAGGCTTAAATCCTTAACTATGTGAAGACAGAATTAAATTGGTCAACAAATAAGCCAGTAACAACTCTCAGAACCTGGGATTTTGAATTTATTTTGACTGATTTTTTCACAGATTTCAAACTATTTTTCTTGTTTCTTTAGGTGTTTTTGATGATTAGGGACCAGATTAGTTTGTTTTTTTACTTATATAAAGTATACCCTAAATATATCCCCTAAATCATTACAATTATTATAATTATCCCTATTTTTTTTTTTGGGGGGGGGGGTACTTTTTCTTGCCTTCATTTCAACACACATTGACCTACAACTTTTACATATTCAAGTACGAATGCCAAACAACGTTTATTAAAACATACTAGTAAATTCATGAATTAGAACTGTCTTATTCATTGTCGATAACTTCAACTTCAATTATATCTATTACTAGAATTTCAACTTACTTCAGTATCCAAAATCTATTTTCTGACTGATTCTCACCATTTTTACATATACTGTAGTGTGCACAGCTGTCTGTTCTACAATTCCTATAGAACTGATTTTTCATAAACTCTAAACGTTTAGTTATAAATTTTTGTTGTCTAAATTTGCGCATATTACAAATGCCATTTTGACAATTTTTTTACAGTAAACTGTACTGAAAACCTATATTCTAAATATATGAAAATGAAGATCATATGCTATTTTGAGGGCATAATAACACCAAATGAACAATTGGTGATATTTTATATTTTTGCAGCCGATTTCAAAATCTGAAGTTTTTAATATTAAGTATAATAATATTAAGTTAATTATAATTAAGTATAATTATTTTATATTTTCTTGTTTTTCAAGTTACACTGGTATCCTTTAGACAAAGTTGGAGCATTTGTCTAGTAGATTATGCATAAAACATTTGAAAGAGTTTCAGAAAATTTAAAAAACTGAGCTCAAGGTCACACTACATATGAAGTTTTGTACAGCTTAGGGGTTAATCAATTAAAGTTTTTATTTACAGTATTTTAATAATCAGGCTGAAGCTGTGGTTATAATGGCAAATATTAATATTATATAGTCACATTAATTAAATAATAGATGCTGCAAAATTCATGCACATTAACAAACATATCAAGACCAAACTGTGCTACTTATAGAATCCTAACTAACCTCCAGTCTACGTTCCTCTTCCTGACGTTCACTCTTCATGACGTGGCGAACCAAAAAGCCTAGTTCAAGGCTTAAGATACTTTATATATTGCTCCAGCTGAAAACAATATCTTCACTCAGAGTAGCCATTATTCTAGCATAATTTTGTAAACAAAAATAAGATTTAGACTGTTACTTCTCATTAAACTAAAAGGGAGTTAAGTTAGAAAAAGTTTTAACACCAATAACAAACTGTTCAGTACATTCAATAACTACAGACAAAAAAGCAAAAGTCAAACAGATAATAATGCTTACTTTGCCACCAATACAAGAAGGTGGAGTTAAGAACATGGGGAGGGAGGTGTAAAAGCATACTAGGGAGTTAAGTCTTACAAATTCTAGTGTTCAAATGCAGCCTTGTAACAAAAACATACCATAAATTAAATTTAGACACAATATAATTACACAGATTAAGTTAGACTCTAGTGCACATAACTACTCTTAATGCCACATTATACTCTATTATACCAAAATGCACATAAAATAAAAATCAGGCTTTGAGTGTTGCATATATGAAAAGCTCCTTACTGAGTAGGACAGTGTGTCCTGCTCAACAAAGCAGCAAGGTCCTGCAGGTCCCATGAACAGGAACTATGCACAACCAGGCAGGTCAATATTCTGCACTGTAGTAAGAGAACTGTTTTAAAATGTCTTTGTTGGGGTACACTGCTGAAAAGGGAGAGTGCAGAACAATAGATCCAGCCAGTTATGACCTCTAGAAAGTACATTCAAATATACCCAAATCCCTACTAAGCATTACTTATCAAAGAGACTGACAAGCAGAGCTTTCTCAAAGCACTAGTTGGTCCAGATAGCCACCTTGCCTTGTGGTTACTTTGCATTGGTTCCGAGGATAAGTGTCCCTGCAACTCAGTCTCTAATCAATGAGATTGTTAGATGCAGCTGCTCACAGCCTGACATATGAATCACAGTCTGGTTGATCAGATACTCTTTGGAGGCATTTATCAGGTTCTCTTTTAAACACCATGAGAGGTCAGCCAGTCACTACCCTAGACCACTACTAGATGGCAGTACCCACAGGTAAACAGTGTTCCCTAACTCGAGCTACCTCACATTCTACCAGACAAGATTAATGTAGCGAGTACAACTTCCACAATCAAGAATGTAGCACAGAGGTAAAGCAGGAACAGTAGGAAGGGAACGAGAGCAACAGTGTCCTGCTCATATGGAAAGTTTTCATGTACATTTACTCAAAAAGTCGGAGTTCTGAGCTGTTACACTCAAGTCACTTCCTTATGCAAGTTCATATAGGTGGCTAAAATTACCATAAAAATAAACAAAGGATGTAATCACATATGCTGCAGAGTGGTAACAACAGGAGCTACTGGAAAATAAATCATCCAACAAGCCAGGAAGCATCATATTCACGCAACTAGGACCTGCCACAAAAAATATATGATTACTTACAAGATAGCCACCCCAGACAACACTGGCAATCCAGGTGGAGAATATTAGTGAAGTACCGTGACCGAAAGTTTATTTTTTATAAATTCCAAGCTCTGATGTCAGAGGACATTACAAAACAAAATGCCTTTAGAGTGACAAATTTCTACAGGTCATTGGTCCATACATAAAGCCTGCAGATATCCCTAATTACTCCACATAGCAACTGAGTGTAGACATGCATTAGGACACGGCACAATGGTTTGGGGATTTCGAAAGAGGGGGGCCTCTGAGATTTCCGGGAAGCCTGAAGGCAATGTGTTAGTAAGGAAATGTGTTAGAAGATAATGATGAGGGTGCTAAGAGGCAAACTGAAGGAGTTAAGAATCACAGAATGATACAAAAATGCAAAGCTATGAATCAGGAGAGAGCAGGTGATTCACATAGTAGCTGGAGGAGGTCAGTCCTTCATCCAGTCAGGCAGAAGTAACTATATATCTCAAACGACAAACAGGTTCAAAACCAGAGTGACAATGTACAGAATAATAATGTGCTATATATACAGGAGCAATCTCTCAGCACCCTAGGAACAATGTCCAGAATTTAAATTGTTTCTACACAAATGCCTGAAGCCTAGTAAATAAATTTGACTCATTATGTGCGTGTCTGAGGCTGAAAATCTCGACATCATTGGCATAAGTGAAACATGGGGATGAGAGGACATAATAGAAGGGGAATTCCATCTCCCAGGATACCACCCACATTCAGAAAGGACAGAACAACAAGAGCAGGTGGGGTAATTCTGTATGTGAAGGAGGACCTGGATGCAACCAACAATGAGAAACTGAACAACATGGGATCTTCAAAGTCTGCATGGTGCAACATTCCAGCTCAAGATGGTAGCAAAATGATAAGTGTGAGTATGCTACAGGGCTGACACAGCAGCACCAGAGGAAGATGCTGATCTGCATAATGTGATCAATGCAGCATTAGAAACCTAAACCCTAATAATGAGGGACTTTAATCATGAGACCATAGATTGGGTAAATCTAACATTACAAGCAGAAGGAGAACAATTTCTAGACCTGGTACAGGACTCCTTTCTCATATAGCATATGGTAGAGTCACACGAGGTAACAGCATTCTAGATCTTGTGCTAACATCGGAAGAAGGTATGATTGATCAAATTCAGGTGAGGGGAAACTAACCCCTGAATGTGATCACCATATTTTAAGATACCCACATAAAGGTCAGAGATGATGAATTTTTAGATTATTATCGAGGAGACTCAAGAAATGAGAGAAGAACTACAAAACATCTCCTGGAGAGAGCTGATTGGGAACATGGAATGGATGCATCATGGCAAATTTTCAAGGTCATCTCAGAACTCATTCAAAAATCCATTGCTGAATGTAATGAAACACCCTTTTCTGGAGGTACATTCTACGCTGGATTTTTTAGGGGGAGCGCCATCATCTCCTAGAAGCTAACTACCCACAGAGAAGAAAAACCGAGACTTACCCGGGAGGCGGCAACACTTACGAAAGGGAAGGGAGGCGAAGCCAAAGAAGAAACCGACAATGCCTACAGATGCCCCAGAGTCACACAAGGGCGGAAAGGGCCCAGAACGGTCACAAGATATCTGGCAACCAGGACCATGTTTGACCTCCAAAACCCACGAGCCCAAATGGCAACCCAAGACATGCTACCAAAAACCGTGGTGAGCGCCGCACATTTCCATACATCATGGGCACGAGGCTGTAGACCACAGGCTGGATGAACTTTATGACACTGCAGACAACCTGAGACACACGAGCCCTAGAACAGGGAACCAAGGGAAAACCAGATCCACCCAAAGAGTGTCCACTGTCACAGAACCAGTGGCCCGCAGGTATTGGTGTAAAGCCATCACCGAACATAATACGAGATGCACCCCTGGCCTAACCAACAAGCATCCACCACCAACGAAGCCCTATGGAAACTGGCCGTCTCATCCAGAAAAGAAGAAGGCTGTAACCTAACAAATCGACCACCAGGACCAAAGGAACAGAACCCCTGGCACCGAAGGAGTGCAAGAAACTCCCCAACCCGAACCCCAGAGGCCAAGGCTAAAAAATATAATGCCTTATAAAAACAATCACCAACTGAAGGGGGCCACAATAAAATGAGGAGAAGAAAGAAAAGAAGGAACCTGGTCTAAAGACCAGGAAGGCTAAGACGGGGCATGAACAGGCCAGGGGTGAAAAAAAAAACAGCGTTGAATGTAATGAAACGCCATTTTCTGGGCGAGTCCCAGAGGCTCCACAAAGCTATACCAGGCTGATATGTATGTGTTAGACCGTGGCATCAGTCAACTCGAATGGAGTTCTAGCCTACCAGGGACCACGAGCCAGAACCTGGCCCTCTCACAGAGGCACGAGGAGCAATGGCCTGTAGAAACCCCAATGTGGTTGGATGCATTCTATGTCTGCCATCTACCGGGTTAGGCACCCAGAAAGGTAGGCGTCCCAAAACAGACCCCAACTGATGAAACATTGCTACCGAAAACCAAACTACTAAGCAGAACTTCCAAAGTCTGAAAACAAGCACACATGCATAACGTCACACTTGCCGCCATACCACCTGTCTGCGCAGCTCCCTTCTTCCTGGGAGGGGGAAGGGAGAGCTCCAGACCTCCGTGCAGGCTATCCAACTTCAGTTCTGAGGCTGAATATCAAAAACGCAAAAAACTGCCGACCAGAGGAGAGGGAGGGATGCCGGGGAGCCTCCAGGACTCGCCCAGAAAATGACATTTCATTACATTCAACAATGGTTTTCTGTGGAGAGCACCTCCAGCTCCACGGAGCTACCTAACCACAGAAAAAGAAAAAAGAGGGACTTACCCGGGAAGACGCCGCCACTTGCTTCTCAACTTGTAGTTGTGACAACTGGCTGCAACCTGCGACCCAAAGCGACACATGCCCAACTAGGGCCAGGAACATTCGACCTCCAAAATCCTCATGCCTGAATGTCAACCCAAGACATATTACCAAAAACAGCAGCTAAAGCAGCAAATTTGTGAACGTCATGGGCACAAGGACAGACCGCACACTGGCTAGGCCGAATAATCCTGAGGACGACCTAGGAGACCCAAGCCCTGGAACAGGGAAGAAGGGAAACCGGGTCAACCCAAAGCAGGTCCACGGTGTGCAAATAACGGTGAAGAGCCGCAACCGAACACAACACATGCACCCCCAGCCAAACCAACAAAGCACCAACTACCCAAGGACCCATCCAGAAAGTGGCCATCTCGTTCTTCTCCAGAAAAGAAGGAGACAGCTGCAAACGGACAAATCTACCACCTGGACTGAAAGAGCAGAAGCCCCTGCACCAGAGGAGAGCATGAAGCTTCCTGACCCGACCTCCAGAGGCCAATGCCAACAAGAAAAGAACCTTATCAAAACAGTTCCAAACTGAAGGGGGCCCACCACAAACCGAGGAGGAGAGAAATGAAAGCACCTGGTCCAATGACCAGAACGACTCAGGCGGCACATGAGCAGGCCAGTTGTGAAACAACACACGAGACAACTTGTGAAACTGAGCGGAAGTAACATCCACCCCAAATGCAAGCAGGAACGGCTCTGTCAGCGCCACACAATACGAGGCGACAGTATTCAGCATAAGATGACGGTCCTGAAACAGCCAAGAGAGAAAGGACAAAATAACCCGAACCTAAACCAAAGACAACTTACGAAGGAACAAAAAGTGATGAAAGGACAGCCAGGAAACCTCATACCGCCGCCAAGACGATATACGCAGGTGGGACACCATCAACGAGGCCACCTGATTACCATACAAGTGGTGATAACCCGGCATCAGGAGACCAGACGCAAAGACTGGAAAAGATTGAATCAGCCATGAACCGGACTGGCCTGATCTGCTGAAAAAGGTGGAGCCGCGGAAAAGTCCTCAGGTTCAGACACCGAGCAGGCAGCACCTAGAAGATAGGTGTAGGGAGCAGGAGGCCAGATACAAGGTATCATCTGGGAGAGGAAATTCTTCAGGAGTCAGAGAAGGAAAAAGACTTGGGGGTTGATATCATGCCAGACCTGTCTCCTGCAGCACATATCAAGAGGATAACATCAGCGGCATATGCCAGGCTGGCCAACATACGAACGGCATTCAGAAACTTGTGTAAAGAATCATTCAGAACTTTGTATACCACATATGACAGGCCAATCCTGGAGTATGCAGCCCCAGCATGGAGTCCATATCTAGTCAAGGATAAGACTAAACTGGAAAAGGTTCAAAGGTTTGCCACCAGACTAGTACCCGAGCTGAGAGGTATGAGCTACGAGGAGAGACTACGGGAATTAAACCTCACTTCGCTGGAAGACAGAAGAGTTAGTGGGAACATGATCACCACATTCAAGATTCTGAAGGGAATTGATAGGGTAGATAAAGACAGGCTATTTAACACAAGGGGCACATGCACAAGGGGACACAGGTGGAAACTGAGTGCCCAAATGAGCCACAGAGATATTAGAAATAACTTTTTTAGTGTCAGAGTGGTTGACAAATGGAATGCATTAGGAAGTGATGTGGTGGAGGCCGACTCCATACACAGCTTCAAGTAATTACCTAAGTGTAATTACCTAAGTGTAGTTACAGGATGAGAGCTACGCTCGTGGTGTCCCGTCTTCCCAGCACTCTTTGTCTCATAAAACGCTTTGAAACTACTGACGGTCTTGGCCTCCACCACCTTCTCACTTAACTTGTTCCAACCGTCTACCACTCTATTTGCGAAGGTGAATTTTCTTATATTTCTTCGGCATCTGTGTTTAGCTAGTTTAAATCTATGACCTCTTGTTCTTGAAATTCCAGGTCTCAGGAAGTCTTCCCTGTCGATTTTATCAATTCCTGTTACTATTTTGTATGTAGTGATCATATCACCTCTTTTTCTTCTGTCTTCTAGTTTTGGCATATTTAATGCTTCTAACCTCTCCTCGTAGCTCTTGCCCTTCAGTTCTGGGAGCCACTTAGTAGCATGTCTTTGCACCTTTTCCAGTTTGTTGATGTGCTTCTTAAGATATGGGCACCACACAACAGCTGCATATTCTAGCTTTGGCCTAACAAAAGTCATGAACAATTTCTTTAGTATATCGCCATCCATGTATTTAAATGCAATTCTGAAGTTAGAAAGCATAGCATAGGCTCCTTGCACAATATTCTTTATGTGGTCCTCAGGTGATAGTTTTCTATCTAGAACCACTCCTAGATCTCTTTCTTTATCAGAATTCTTTAAAGATTTCTCACATAATATATAGGTTGTGTGGGGTCTATGTTCTCCTATTCCACATTCCATAACATGACATTTATTAACATTAAATTCCATTTGCCAAGTGGTGCTCCATATACTTATTTTGTCCAGGTCTTTTTGAAGGGCATGACAGTCATCTAAATTTCTTATCCTTCCTATTATCTTAGCATCATCAGCAAACATGTTCATATAATTCTGTATACCAACTGGTAGATCATTTATGTACACAATAAACATCACTGGTGCAAGAACTGAACCCTGTGGTACTCCACTTGTGACATTTCTCCATTCTGATACATTGCCTCTGATTACTGCCCTCATTTTTCTATCAGTCAGAAAATTTTTCATCCATGATAGAAGCTTACCTGTCACCCCTCCAATATTTTCCAGTTTCCAGAACAACCTCTTATGTGGAACTCTGTCGAAAGCCTTTTTTAGGTCCAGATAGATGCAGTCAACCCAACCATCTCTTTCCTGTAATCTCTCTGTGGCTCGATCATAGAAACTGAGTAAATTCGATACACAGGATCTTCCAGATCGAAAACCATACTGTCTGTCTGATATTATATCATTTCTCTCTAGGTGTTCTACCCATTTAGTTTTGATTAGTTTTTCCAATACTTTCACTATTACACTTGTCAATGATACAGGTCTATAATTGAGGGGGTCTTCCCTGCTGCCACTTTTGTAGATTGGAACTATGTTAGCCTGTTTCCACCCGTCTGCTACGATTCCTGTACACAGGGATGCCTGAAAGATCAGGTGAAGTGGAATGCTGAGCTCAGATGCACATTCTCTCAGAACCCATGGTGAAACGCCATCTGGGCCAGCTGCTTTGTTCTTACCGAGCTCCTTGAGCATTTTTTCCACTTCGTCTCTAGACACCTCTATGTGTTCTATGTTGTTCTCTGGAATTCTTATTGTATCTGGTTCCCTAAAGATTTCATTTTGTACAAACACACTTTGGAACTTTTCGTTTAGTGTTTCACACATTTCCTTTTCATCTTCCGTGAATCTATTTCCCATTTTCAACCTCTGAATAATATCCTTTACCTGCAATTTGTTGTTTATGAATTTATAGAATAGACCTGGTTCTGTTTTACATTTGTCCGCAATCCCTTTTTCAAAATTTCTTTCTGCCTCTCTCCTCACTGCCGTGTAGTTGTTTCTCGCATCTTTGTATCGCTGGTATGTTTGGGGGTTCGGCCTCTTCCTGTATTGATTCCATTTTTGTGTCTTTCGGTCTCTAGCCCTCTCGCAATTTCTATTGAACCAATCCTGTTTCCTAGTTCTGCATCTCTGTTTTGGTATAAATTATTGGTATAAGTGTAGATATGATAGAGCCCAATAGGCTCAGGAATCTGTACACCTGTCGATTGACGGTTGAGAGGCGGGACCAAAGAGCCAGAGCTCAACCCCCGCAAACACAACTAGGTGAGTACAACTAGGTGAGTACCTGAAACCAAGGCTGGGCCAGCCACCAAGGGGCCAACAGGACTACTCTTCCCTGATACATCTCCAAAAGAGCCAGAACCCGAAGTAACAGCTGGACTGGGAAGGGAAAGAGGTACAGAGAACCCCACCTCGACCAGTCCTGCCGAAAGGCATCGACCCCGACAGCCTCACAGTCGGGGAAGGGTGTCAGTGTTTAAGAGGCTGTGACTATACGGCAGGCTGTGAGCAGCCGCGTCCAACAGCCTGGTTGACCAGTCCAGCAACAAGGAGGCCTGGCCGACGACCGGGCAGCAGAGACACTAAGCTCCGAAATCATCTCAAGGTAACCTCAAAGTAACCCACCTGGATGTGAACCGCCAGGAGAGCCAAACCCCGAGAACTCAGCAGATGAGTCACCCGAAGTGACCAGCCCCAAAGAGCCAAGGACCGCATCGAACCCCCCTAGTTCAGGCAATGAACCACTGGGGTGCAGTCTGAATGGAGTCGGATCGTCGCTCCACAAACCCTCTGAAGCAACAGCCACACCGCCACGAACTCCCGCACTGGGCTGTGAGCCTGACAGAAGGATGGACCCCACCAACCCTGGCTGGCCTGGTAAGCACTGGTCACAAAGCCCCAGCCAAGAGATGAGGCATCCATGAACATATCGAGCGAGGGCTTGGGTAGGTGCCACGGCACCAAACACCAAAAAACCCGAAGAGGAAGCCGGCAACGCAGCAGCTGATGCAAGGCCCCCTGGAGGCCTAACCCAGTGATCGTGAGAGCGGTGGAAAGGACGTTTCAGAAGGAACCAGAACAGACGCTGAAGCCAGACCCGATCAGACGGGTAAACCATCACAGGAAAGGTTAGACTCCCATAAACAACTGGTCAAGCAACCGACGAGTGACCCGGGAGCTCCTCAGAAACAGCCGAAGGTAGGACCGCAGCCTCAGCAGCGACTCCAGAGGGAGAGAGTTTTGAACAATTTGGAGGATGTTGATCTGGACAATTTCTTTAAAAGGTCAGATATAACACAAACAAGGAGCAATGGTTTCAAGCTCAACAAGCTCCAATATAGAACTGAGAACTGGAGATGCTTTATTCCACTCACAGTGTTATAAACCCTTGGAACCACCTACCCGCCGAAGCTGTAAATGACAAAAAACTTAAATTTTAAAATTCAACTGGAAAAGATCATCAAGTAAAATGGGGGGGGGGGACCTGTGACAAACCATTGGCTTCCTGTCCTCGTCGAGGCCACTATTGTTAGTGACACTCAGGTAAATTCAGATAAACTGGGAATAGAGCTACAGAAGACAAATGCCTCCATAATTATAATAAGGTCAGACAAGAAGTCAGAGAAAAACATAAGGGGATGCAGAATGAGATGAAAATGGGCTGCAAAGCGCGAAGAGACCCAATACAGGAAAGGGAACAAAACAAGATCCCCCTGAGAACAGAGGGAAACGTAACACTTTGCCTGGCCAATAACTCATAATGCGTCCTTATATAAATATACTCAGTCTGGGCGAGGACACATGCTCCGTCCTAAATTAAAATACTGTATTTGTTATAAAGTCTTTTTTTTCAATCATTATGGGGCTTGTTTTAAAAAGTGTTCCAACGTCTTCCATTTTCTGTGATGGTCCATGTGGCATCATGGCACCGCTACCAAAGCGGTAGGCCTACTGTTACAGGTATTGTGTTCACGCTTGTGACCGCTGTGGCCTCCCCTCATACAAAAACGTGTACCCGTTTGGTTATTTTTCCTTGGCTATATTTGTTAGTACGTTTATAAACACACTACCTGACCTGGACAAAATAAGTATATGGAGCACCACCTGGCAAATGGAATTTAATGTTAATAAATGTCATGTTATGGAATGTGGAATAGGAGAACATAGACCCCATACAACCTATATATTATGTGAGAAATCTTTAAAGAATTCTGATAAAGAAAGAGATCTAGGGGTGGTTCTAGATAGAAAACTATCACCTGAGGACCACATAAAGAATATTGTGCAAGGAGCCTATGCGATGCTTTCTAACTTCAGAATTGCATTTAAATATATGGATGGCGATATACTAAAGAAATTGTTCATGACTTTTGTTAGGCCAAAGCTAGAATATGCAGTTGTTGTGTGGTGCCCATATCTTAAGAAGCACATCAACAAACTGGAAAAGGTGCAAAGACATGCTACGAAGTGGCTCCCAGAACTGAAGGGCAAGAGCTACGAGGAGAGGTTGGAAGCATTAAACATGCCAAAACTAGAAGACAGAAGAAAAAGAGGTGATATGATCACTACATACAAAATAGTAACGGGAATTGATAAAATCGACAGGGAAGATTTCCTGAGACCTGGCACTTCAAGAACAAGAGGTCATAGATTTAAACTAGCTAAACACAGATGCCGAAGAAATATAAGAAAATTCACCTTCGCAAATAGAGTGGTAGACGGTTGGAACAAGTTAAGTGAGAAGGTGGTGGAGGCCAAGACCGTCAGTAGTTTCAAAGCGTTATATGACAAAGAGTGCTGGGAAGACGGGACACCACGAGCGTAGCTCTCATCCTGTAACTACACTTAGGTAATTACACTTAGGTAATTACTACATTTACTCCAAGATTTATGATCAAGAACAGAGCCAGTCATTGACGAAAACAGGGAAAGAAACACGACTGTGGAAAAAGCTAAGTAGTGTTCACCAAAAATACAGAAAAGTGAAACTCACACCAACAAAACTCCAGGCTTTATTTGATGAATTTTCTGATCTTGATCTTGAAAGCGCTGAAAGTGACAGTGATGTAGATAGAGAGGTGATTGAAGCTGAAACAGCAGGTGAGGATGAAATTGAAAGTGAGGGGAGTGATGATGATTATACTAACACCCGTATAGGCCCTGATATTAGAACTCGTACCGCACGTATCCCACGCTCCAGTTCTGGTGAAGCCTGGTCTACTAACAACACTGCACCATTTGTAGACAGTTTTACCGGAACACCAGGCTTGACTGTACCAGTGCCAAGCACTCCTCTGGGATTTTTATAGTTATTTATTATGTGAGATTGGCTGAAATATATGGTACTGTATATGAAACCAACTTGTATGCATCACAAAGCATGTCCAATGCTTCTAACATTACAAACAATAAGTGGGATGAAGCGAGTGTAAAAGAGCCTGCCAGACATTTGGGACTGATAATGTTGATGGCCATTGTGAAGATGCCAGAAATGACTATGTACTGGAAAACAGCTAAATTGTGGCATGTACCTTCATTCAATACATTTATGACAGTGAAACGATATGTAGCGATTGCAAAGTATTTTCATATTCATAACAATAATGCCATTACCAAACAATTAAGACAGACTAATAAAAATTAGAACAATAATGGAATATCTTAACACAAATGTAAAACAGTATACTGTACATTCCTCTGAAAAATGTGTGTTTGGATGAAGGCACAATGTCATGGAAGGGCCATCTATCTTTCAGCCTCTCTATGACATTTATAATCCAAATAAACCTGTTAAGTATGGAGTAAATCTGTATATGCTGGCTGAATCACACATTGGTTACATCTATGATTTTGAAGTGAATGCAGGAATTGGGAAGACATTGATTCAAACAGTTATGGGCTTGATTGAACCACTGATGAGCAAAGGTTACCATTTATATATGGATGACTACTATAACTCCTTTCAACTTAGTGAGAAACTGCTTGAATAAGGTATATACACACCTGTGGTACACACAGAAATCACAATAGCGTGATGCATCAAATGAACAAATCCACAAGGGCCGTGACGAGGATTTGAACCTACGTTCGAGAGCATCCCAGACGCTGCCTTAAACGACTGAGCTACGACATGGTATAAGAATTGCTACCAGAAATTCTACTTAACTTACTTGGATCCTGCAGCCTCTCCGAGACACAAACCAGGATTTTACACAATTTCCCCGTGCACTCAAGCTATGTCAATAGGCCGTTCTACGTCTTCGCCCTTACTTCATTACACACAGAAATCACAATAGCATGACGCATCAAATAAACAAATGAAGTAAGGGCGAAGAGGTAGAACGGCCTATTGACATAGCTCGAGTGCATGGGGGAAATTGTGTAAAATCCTGGTTTGTGTCTCGGAGAGGCTGCAGGATCCAAGTTAGTTCAGTAGAATTTCTGGTTGCAATTCTTATACCATGTTGTAGCCCAGTCGTTTAAGGCAGCGTCTGGGATGCTCTCCGACGTAGGTTCAAATCCTCGTCGCGGCCCTTGTGGATTTGTTCACACCTGTGGTACTTTCAGACTGCAGCATAGTGTAACAAAAGATCTTCAGCTACAAGTAAAGGGTAAACTGCCAGTAGATAAAACTGCATTCAGATGGAAGGACAATACTTTTATAATCCTGTGGAAAGATAAGCGATTTGTTTCACTCATCACAACTTGCCACAATGTAGATACACAAGAAGTGGAATGAAGGAAACGAGTACACAAACCTGACGGGACAACTTCAGTGCAACAGGTCATGATGAACAAACCAAAGGCAATCTGTGACTACGATAACATGAAAGGTGCTGATCACTTCCACCAAATGGTCAAATATTATAATTTCACACGAAAATGTCACAAGTGGACGAAGAAAATCGCATTCTACTTTTTGCAAATGGCTATCCATAATGCTTTTGTGTTATACAAATACACAACTGATACAAAGAAACTCTCATTGCTCCAGTTCCACAAAGTAATAATTTGGTCACTGTTGAACTTTGAGTACAGTATAAGAATTGGACTCTCCAAAATGACATCATCATACATGCTGGTGATATACATGATGATGATGATGAGAGCACATCTACTGGTGACAACGTTGCATTCCCCGGACCATCAGGTGTGAGGCAGCCACTCTTCCCTTCTTCACCTTGAAATGAAGAATCATCATCTTGACTCAGAAGACGAGGTTCAGACAACTCATAGTGGTGCTGCTGCTAGGAGACGACCTCATATTGTGGATAAACCCGAACGTCTGAACAGAAACTTGAACCATTCCCTAGTTCGCATCGAGAAAGGTCTCAAGTGTCGTGTCTGCTACAAGTCTGGTAAAAGGAAGGACACCAGGTATAAGTGCAAGTCGTGTGGTGTGGCACTGTGTCCTGCACCATGCTCCGGCTTGTACCATTGTAAGAGGACATGCAATGTCCTCTTGCCACAAACCACTCTACGTATAAAACATGGGTTGAGAAACTACAGGAATCATTTTCCTGGAGCAGGTGAAGTGGTTCAACCTAATGCTCAACATCACTGGTTGGTAAGTACAAACATGTTTTTCATACATATGATATTGTGGTACAAACACACATGTGAAGGAAGCAAGACAAAAACAAATTAAATAGAGTAACAAATAATGTCAGGAACGAATAACGAGTATAAATGATGTTGAAAAGCTGGTTTTTTCACATGGCGATGTACTGTACTTTATTCTTATGGTATTGGTAATGTTGTTCTTCCATTTGCCCTTACGTAACATGAAAATTGAGGTGATAAAACTGAAAAGATTATTCACATTTTAGTGCAGGTGTTGCGAGTGTAATTACGTAAGTGTAATTACCTAAGTGTAGTTACAGGATGAGAGCTATGCTCGTGGTGTCCCGTCTCCCCAGCTCTCTGTCATATAATGCTTTGAAATTACTGAGAGTTTTGGCCTCCACCACCTTCTCACTTAACTTGTTCCAACCATCTACCACTGCACTGCATATAACCGCTGCATATTCCAGCTTTGGTCTAACAAAAATCATGAACAATTTCTTTAGTATTTCTCCATCCATGTATTTAAAAGCAATTCTGAAGTTAGAAAGTGTAGCATAGGCTCCTCACACAATGTTCTTAACCCTTAAACTGCGCAACACATCATATGAAGTGTTGAGTAACTTGCTATAAATTGCGCATCACGTCATATTGTAACAACTGCAGCTGTTTTAAAATAAGTAATTGTAGGGGAGGCAGTGGTATACGCCCTTGTACAAGAATTGGAGTCAGGCGGTAGTGACCTGACTCGGGAAGCATGGGGTATCTCTCCTGGGATTAGCGGTTAAGATTACAAAATGGCCGGCACCTTTGTCTTAAGCAACGTATAATGAATTATTTTACAGAATTCAGTAATTTAGAGAAATTCAAGTCTTCATTCAAATGGTATTCAATAGTATTCCTGTTCAAGTATCAAACGTATTCTCAATTGCCAAAATAATGAGTGTCAACGTCAGTGACGTCACTAGCAAAGGACTAGCCTCTGACGCGGAGCAATTTTGGCAACCCGGGGTCACGGGTCACCAAAGCCTTCCATATTTAGTAATTCTCAAAGGTCAAATAGCCATATTGTAATCGGAAATAGCTTTTCCCTAAGATGCCTGTGCAATTACCTTCAGTTTAAAAAGAGTCCATCCATCTGGGTTGTTCAGTGTAACAGAGATTAGTTGTTCAACTTAAACCCTGCTGGTAAACTAGTAACCTAGCATAGGAATACCCATCTGGCTTCAGTGAGGAAGGCAGAGCGAGGTAGAATTAGTGTGGGCCGGTCAACGATTCGGGGAGGTCATCCACTCTCGCCCTCTCCCAAAATAGATCAGTAGAACAACAACTGGTCGCGTTACAAGGTATAGTTTGCTATAGTTTTGTATAGGGAAATAGTTCATCTCATGCCTCCTTAGGGAGTGTTAAGATATAGGGAGTGATTTTATTTAGTTTTTGTTTAGATTTTGCATTAATAAATAATTAGCTATATTTGTATTTCATTATTTCCATTTTTGAATGTGTCCATGTCCTGGTCACGTGGTCTCCACGAGTCTGAAGTTTTAGTTGGGCCGCAAGCCTAACAAAGTTTAAGAGTTTATTTATCCCTTTTGTTTGCTATAATTCCCACACTTAACGTAGATTCACCCCCCCCCTTTTTTCATGTAACTTGGGGATCAAGCCCCAAGGTTGTAATAATCGATTAATTGGTTCAGACCCCAATTAATTTAAGCTTCTGGTTAATGGTCTGGTGGTGGCGGTGTAAAGGGATCCCTTGAGTTTGCTAGAAAACCTAGTACGATGTCACGTGGCTGTAGAAGCTTAGCCGATCAATCGGCTAAGACCACGTGGTGTGGGACTCTGCTATAAGTATACTCTGGGGGCCTTTGGAATTCGGTTAAGTTTCAGTTTGCATATTCACGGGCAGGGTAGAGGACAAAGTAGAGCCAATACCATCCCGTGTTACAATATGACGTGTTTGAGTACTATGCAAGATTTAAACAGCCCGCGGATACATGGGGTTCACCTCACCTTCATCAGGGCTCTTGTAAACAGATGCCATTTTTAAACAAAATTGTGGCCCACATTCCCGGGTGTGAGGTCCTCAGTACTGAGCGAGCCACTTAAGGCTGGCGCACGTAACATGATCTCACAGCACTGCTGTTCAGCTTGTGACCACAGCATCGCCTAAAAATGCCATAATATATATGTACATGCTATTATTTAGCGATGATAGTATTACAGAAGATCCCTGACTATGATAAAAATGACCAGGATTCTGATAATAGCAGGATTGTTGTGATAATTAGCGCTGTAGTAGTAGGAGTAATCTTGGTGGGGAGGGAGGTAGCATTGTCTGCTGACTCTGTGTGACCACCTTTTACTGTCTGGACTCGCTATACCAGCTTAGTTGTTCGCTATAGTGAACAAAACATGCAGATACTTACATATAACATCTGTATATAGTGAATAAAAGCAAAAAAAAAAGTAAAGTGGGAGGAGAAGGGTAGAGTGAGGGAGGGAAGGAGGGAGTGACAGCCAGTGGCGGGCTGCCACTGCCACTCAGCATACCAACTTAGTGGTTCATTATGGTGAACATAAATGTAGATACACTTATATATACCTTGACCTTGAGGCGATTCCGGGGCTCGGCGACCCTGCGGCCCAGTCGTCAACCGGGGCTAAGCGACCCTGCGGCCCAGTCGTCAACCAGGCCTCCTCGTTGCTGGACTGGTCAACCAGGCTGTTGGACGCAGCTGCTCACAGCCTGATGTATGAGTCACAGCCTGGTTGATCAGGTATCCTTTGGTGGAGATAACGTGTATATATATAGTGTAATAACAGCAAATGAAGTGTTGGGAGAAGCCCTTATGGTGAGGGAGGTGTCAACATCTGCATGATTTATCATGCTGGGTAGGGGTGGCCACTATGCTCTTTGGGCACTATACCAGCTTAGATGAACAGTTATGGTGAACAGAACATGTAGATACTTATACATAATGTCTATATATAGTGAATAAAAGTAAGAGCAGTATGGCGAGAGGAGGATGTGGGCGAGTGAGGCGTCATTGAGGGAGTGGCGGTGAGCGAGAGGCTGACAGATGTGGTGGCCACACCTCGCTGCTTTTTGACTTGCAATATCAACTTAGTGGTTGACTTAGTGGCTTAGTGACACTACACACTATTGAATAATATTACAGCAAAAAAACAAAGAAAAATCAATCGGAGACATTAAAATAATTAGGTAATTATCTCTTTGTGGCCACTCCTGCCTGACAGCTGGGGCTGAGCTGACCTCCTCCCAACGCATGCCTAGTCAGCACCTCTTTTTTTTTTTTTTTGCCACACTTCCCTGCCCTATAGCGGGCAAAATATGCAACTTACGATTTTTGTATTATTTTTTGCGTGATCAGGGAACATAAATTAACAGGTTTAGAAGAAAAAAAAAAAATTTTTATGCGCCTGTGGGTGACAATGTGGGCAAACAGCCCTTAGCAACACAAGGGTTAATGTGGTCCTCAGGTGACAGTTTTCTATCTAGAACCACCCCTAGATCCCTTTCTTTGTCAGAATTCTTTAAAGATTTCTTACATAATTTATAGGTTGTGTGGGGGTCTATGTTCTTCTATTCCACATTCCATAACATGGCATTTATTCACATTAAATTCGATTTGCTAAGTGTTGCTCCATATACTTATTTTGTCCAGGCCTTCTTGAAGGGCATGACAATCATCTGTTTCTTATATTCCCTATTATCTTAGCATCATCAGCAAACATCTTCATATAAATCTGTATTCCAACTGGCAGATCGTTTATGTAGACAATGAACATTAACGGTGCAAGAACTGAAGCCTGTGGTACTCCACTCGTGACATTCCTCCAATCCGATACATTGCCTCTGATTATGGCCCTCATTTTTCTGTCAGTTGAGAAATATTTCATCCATGTTAGAAGTTTACCTGTTACCCCTCGAATATGTTCCAGTTTCCAGAACAACATCTTATGTGGAGCCCTGTCGAAAATCTTTTTTTTTAGGTCCAGTCAACCCAACCATCTCTTTCCTGTAAAATCACTGTTGCTCGATCATAGAAACTGAGTAAGTTCGTTACACAGGATCTTCTAAATTGAAAACCATACTGTCTGTCTGATATTATATCATTTTTCACCAGGTATTCTACCCATTTAGTTTTCATTATTTTTTCCAACATTTTGACTATTACACTTGTCAATGATACGGGTCTATAATTGAGGGGGTCTTCCCTGCTGCCAATTTTGTAGAATGGAACTATGGTAGCCTTTTTCCACACATCAGCTACAACTCCTGTACACAGGGATGCCTGAAAAATCAGTTGAAGTGGAATGCTAAGTGTGTGGATGGGTGCTTGCTCACGCTCGGCAGATTTTCTGGTTTGCTGTGAGTAGCGTGCCAGGTTTTTTACCTGTATATGCATATACTGTATCCCTTTTAGAGAATTTTGTGAACAATTTGATACTAGAATCAACAACGTAGGACCAAAATTGAGGAGAGAAAACTGAAAAGAGTATACACTTTTTAGTGTAGTTGTGTGCTCACGGGTAACACTAGGTCGATTTTTGGGTTTGCCGCAAGGATGCCAGATTGGGCTACTTGTAGCCCAGTTCGGTTACCAATTAGGATAATTGTATTCAATTAAAAAGCCATCTATGTGTATCGCTACTTATTACTTTTTCGGCTACAGTTAAAATAAGCTGGGCTGTTTATTCTAAAAAGCGAATCAATCAGGAAAAAAATATTTGGCTACTTTTAAGGTAAAGTTTGTGACATTTAGTTCTTCAGCTCGCGACTTTCGGCAACTGAAATCTGGCACCCCTGGTTTGCAGCGGGTGGTACACCGGGGTTTATGCCCTTATATGCACATATCCCTTTAGAAAATTTTATTGCAAACAATTTGATACCAAAATCAATGACGTAACACGAAAATTGAGGTGATAAAACTGAAAAGAATATACACATTTTAGTGTGGATGAGTGCTCACGGGAAACGTCAGGCTGACCTTGGGGTAGGCTGGGCCTCATGCACTGGGCCAAGCAAAGTGTTAATAGCCTGGTATCCAACCATCCATAATAGAAAGTACACCAAGCTGCCTCTACTGTCACCAAAGAGAAAGTCGCAAATGGATACAAAAAGACACACAATCTTCATCTATGCAGATGAAGGTTCACACAGCTTGGAAATAAATAGGCTATTTTCTCAGGCTGTTGTCCTTTTAATTTAAACCTCTCTCACTGTTCACTAAAAGCCATTATTTTGAAGAAATGAATGAATTTATATAATATTCAATACTGGTATTTTGTATAAATATTTTCTAAATGTACATTTTTTATTCTAAATATATAATTTGTGTTATATAGTACACTCTATTAACACTCCTAAAGGTTTTCTATGTATTGTCTTCGATTACATCATTATGGAGTGGTGTGCCAAAAACCAGGTTGATGAACACAAAATGCAGTGCATCATACACATTATAATAAATAATATAAATAATAATAAATAATTTTGTATTCAGGTAAAGTACATACATACAAGGTAAGATACAAAAGTTGATGGATTTATAGATAAGAGCTAGTACATACAATGCCTAAAGCCACTATTACGCAAAGCGTTTCGGGCAGGAAAAACACAGACTAAAACTTAATACTAATTGAGATTAAAAGTATAAATTGTGTTGAGAAAAAATAAGAAAGTAAGTAATTATCAAAAGAAGGCACCAAACCGGGAAGGCTATGTAGCACCATCAAAGCGCGGAATAATCAGAGGGCGCTAAATATCACCAAGGATGCCAATACGAGAACAAAAACGCATAAGGCGAACGATATCAAAAGTATCCGAGTCACCAAGAATTCTATTGAGGGACAGGCGACTGCGAGGGGCGGTCAGAAAGCAAGACATACACTCGTCCTGGAATTCAGGACATTCAAGAAGGACATGCACGACCGTAAGAGGGACAATGCAATTAGGACAATAAGGAGCAGGGTGGCGCTCCATCAAGTGACCATGGATTAAGCGAGTATGGCCAATACGCAACCTCGCCAGAGCCGTTTCCCATCGCCGGTTACGGTCGTAGGAGGATGGCCACGAGGAAACACAACATTTAAGAGTACGTAGTTTGTTACCAGTAACAGACGACCAAGAAGCCTGCCAACGGGTAAGGACAGAGGAATGGATAACCGGGTAAAGAAAAAATAAGAAAAGAATGGAAAAAAAAGGGGGGGGAAACATGGCAGAAAAAAGCAAAAATACAATTTGGTCAACAAAACAGCATTGTTTAAAATAGAAGACATGGGTTGACATTTTGGGGGTGAGGTAGGTTACATTGAGTTAATTAGGTAGTACTTAGTTTTTATCTTAAACTGGTTGGGAGAGGTACAGTCTTTAACATGATTGGGAAGGTCATTCCACATTCGAGGTCCCTTGATTTATAAAGCATTTCTAGTTTGACCAAGTCGTACTCTTGGAATATAAAATAGGTATTTGTTTCTGGTGTGGTGCTCATGGGATCTGTTACAACCTTCTAAGAAGCTTTTAAGGTCAGGACTGACATTACAGTTCAGCATTTTATATATATAAAATACACATGAGAGGATGTGCAGGAACTTGATATCTAACATATTCAGAGGTTTGAGTAAGGGTACCGAGTGATGTCTGGGGCCAGAGTGAGATATTGTCCTAATAGCAGCTTTGTGTTGAGTAATTAGAGGACGTAAATGATTTTGGGTAGTAGAACCCCAAGCACAAATACCATAGTTGAGATAAGGATAGATGAGAGAATAATAGAGTGTCATCAGGGCAGGGCGAGGTACATAATATCTGATCTTAGAAAGAATGCCAACAGTTTTCGAAACTTTTTTTGATATATTTAGAATGTGTCCCTGGAAATTCAGCTTGCGGTCAATGAGAACACCAAGGAATTTGCCATCTACTTTGTTACAAATTTGGGTATTGTTAATCCTTATTAACATAATCCTTATTGGGTATTGTTATTATGTTGGTCAGTTGTAGCCTAGGCCAAGACCAGCAATATGAAATGTGGAACAAACTGATCTGGGCAAATCTGTGGGCCTCCAGAGAGCCAAAAATATTTGTAAACAACCAACCTGCCTTCCTCCCTATGTGCTGAGGTATATATGCATACAAAAACAATTCAAGCTCTAATATCATTCTATTAATTTTTTCAAATTATTTCAGTATTATTATTACTACAATAGAGTTTTTCTTCTGATATAGTATCAGTGTATTTCTTGGCAAGTCTTTTATAATTAGATTATCATTCAATATGTCCAGTGAAAAGGTCAAGTCTGACTGGACACCTAGTCTTGTTGCATCACACAACGGAACCCTTAGTCACTGCTCACCAGGGCACCCGGTCACCACTCACCAGGACCCCCAGCCACCACTCACCAGGTCCCCAGGCCACTACTCACTAGGTCCCCCAGTCACCACTCACCAGGACCCTCAGCCACCACTCACCAGGTCCCCAGGCCACCACTCACCAGGTCCCCCAGCCACCACTCACCAGGTCCCCCAGCCACCACTCACCAGGTCCCCCAGCCACCACTCACCAGGTCCCCCAGCCACCACTCACCAGGTCCCCCAGCCACCACTCACCAGGTCCCCCAGCCACCACTCACCAGGTCCCCCAGCCACCACTCACCAGGTCCCCCAGCCACCACTCACCAGGTCCCCCAGCCACCACTCACCAGGTCCCTCAGCCACCACTCACCAGGTCCCCCAGCCACCACTCACCAGGTCTCCCAGCCACCACTCACCAGGTCCCCCAGCCACCACTCACCAGGTCCCCCAGCCACCACTCACCAGGTCCCCCAGCCACCACTCACCAGGTCCCCCAGCCACCACTCACCAGGTCCCCCAGCCACCACTCACCAGGTCCCCCATCCACCACTCACCACTCACCAGGTCCCCCAGTCACCACTCACCAGGTCCCCCAGTCACCACTCATCAGGTCCCCCAGCCACCACTCACCAGGTCCCCCAGTCACCACTCACCAGGTCCCCCAGCTACCACTCACCAGGTCCCCCAGCCACCACTCACCAGGTCCCCCAGTCACCACTCACCAGGTCCCCCAGCTACCACTCACCAGGTCCCCCAGCCCCCGCTCACCAGGTCCCCCAGCTACCACTCACCAGGTCCCCCAGCTACCACTCACCAGGTCCCCCAGTCACCGCTCACCAGGTCCCCCAGCCCCCACTCACCAGGTCCCCCAGCTACCACTCACCAGGTCCCCCAGCTACCACTCACCAGGTCCCCCAGCTACCACTCACCAGGTCCCCCAGCTACCACTCACCAGGTCCCCCAGTCACCGCTCACCAGGTCCCCCAGCTACCACTCACCAGGTCCCCCAGCTACCACTCACCAGGTCCCCCAGCTACCACTCACCAGGTCCCCCAGCTACCACTCACCAGGTCCCCCAGCTACCACTCACCAGGTCCCCCAGCTACCACTCACCAGGTCCCCCAGCTACCACTCACCAGGTCCCCCAGTCACCGCTCACCAGGTCCCCCAGCTACCACTCACCAGGTCCCCCAGCCACCACTCACCAGGGCACCCAGCCACCACTCGCCAGGGCACCCAGCCACCACTCACCAGGTCCCCCAGCCCCCGCTCACCAGGTCCCCCAGCTACCACTCACCAGGTCCCCCAGTCACCGCTCACCAGGTCCCCCAGCTACCACTCACCAGGTCCCCCAGCCACCACTCACCAGGGCACCCAGCCACCACTCGCCAGGGCACCCAGCCACCGCTCACCAGGGCACCCAGCCACCACTCACCAGGGCACCCAGCCATCGCTCACCAGGTCCCCCAGCTACCACTCACCAGGTCCCCCAGCCACTACTCACCAGGGCACCCAGCCACCACTCGCCAGGGCACCCAGCCACCACTCCAACCAGGGTACATTAAAATTCCTTCCTCCCAACACCACTCCTCTACTTCAGCCTATGGACCAGAAAATCAATGCCAATTTTAAGAAACTTTATGAAAGGGCACTTTTCCGGAGATGTGTCGAAGTGACGGATGCCACAAACCTCACCCTCAAAGAGTTCTGGAAAAACCATTTTAACATTTATAGTGCTTTAAAACTTGTTGACAAAGCCTGGCAAGAAGTGACTGTCAGAACCATGATCCCTGGCTGGAGAAAACTGTGGCCTGAATGTGTTGCAAAACGAGACTTTGAGGGGTTTGAGCCTGAACCTGAAGTGCCTCTTGTTGAGGAAATTGTTTCTCTGGGTCAGCAATTGGGTTTGGAGTTGGATGGTGCTGATGTGGAAGAGTTGGTGGAAGAACACAACGAAGAACTGACCACCGAAGAACTCCAAGCCCTTCAAAAGGAGCAGCAAGAAGAGGCAGCTGAGGAAATTTCTTCAGGGGAGGATGTGCCAATACAGAATGTCTCTTCCTCAGAAATTAAGAAAATGTGTGCAGCATGGGAAGAATTGCAAACCTTTGCTGAAATGACTCACCCAAATCAAGCTGCAGTAGGTCGTTGCCTTAACCTATTCAATGACACTGTGATGCATCTTTACAGACAAATGTTAAAACGAAGGGAAAAACAAGTGTCTCTTGACAAATTTGTAGTGAGACAAACAAGCAGTGAACCACAACCAGGTCCTAGTGGTATTCAGGCAAAACATAGGAGAGAGAGTACCCCAGAGAAAACATCACTGCCTGATGTGATAATGGAAGGGGGACTCCCCTTCCAAACAGTAACAACTCTCCTCCTCCCCCCTCATCACCATCTTCCATACGCCATCAAGAGCCCTCCATAAAGATAAGAGAAACTTAAGTACTGTATTGTAGTTAGAAAAAACATTGTATTCAGTATAAAATGTAATTGTATGTTAATATTTTGGAGGGTGGGGAACGGATTAATTCAATTCCCCTTATTTCTTATGGGAAAATCGCTTCGACTTAAGATATTTCGACTTACTATCCATCTCCGGGAACGGATTAGCACCGCAAGTTGAGGTCCCATTGTACTATGTACCTCGACCTGCCCTGGTAACTCTTTATTACTCGCTCATCTATCCTCATCTCAATTATGGTACGTGTGCTAGGGGTGCTACTGCCCAAAATCATCTATGTCCTCTATATACTCAACACAAATCAGCTATTAGAACAACAACAAACTCAAGCCCCAGGCAGCACTCGGTTCCCTCACTTAAATCTCTGATTATGTTAGATATTAAGTCGCTACACATCCACTCAGGTGTACTCTACAGTATATATAAAACACTGAACTGCAAAGCAAATCCTGACCTTAAACACTTCCTAGAGGGCTGTAACAGAACCTCACTAGAAACAAATATCTGTGATATTCCAAGAGTGTGATGCAACCAAAGTAGAAATGCTCTGGAAATCAAGGATCCCAAAATGTGGAATGAACTCTCAAATCACACCAAAGACTATTTCTCTCAACCAGATTAATTAAAACAGAAACTAAGAACTACCAAATAAGCTCTGTAACCTACCTTACTTCTTAAATATCAACCTATGTTTTGCTGTTACTGAACATTAATTATTGACCCTGTACCGCTGCTGTTATTTACCATATAAAAAAATTGTGTTCCTTCTGTATTTTGTGTAAAATTACAATCTGTTGCTCTGTTACAATTTTACTGTTACATCCACCATGTAATAATTGTAATTTTATTTGTCTACTTAATTGTTTTATTTAATTTAAGTGTAAGTGTTTTTTCTCAACACTATGCCCAAAACACTGTGTATTCATGACTTCAGTCGTCACTCACCAGGACCCCCAGTCACCATTCAACAGGACCATCAGTCACTACTCAACCGGACCCTGAAGTCACTCTCAACAGTACCCTCAGTCATCACACACCAAGACCCCCCCCCCCCAGTCACCACCCAGCAAGACTCCCAGTTATCAGTCAACAGGACTCCTAGTCACAATTCAGTCAGCACTTACCAGGATCCAAAGTAGTAGGCATCCATCAGTCTCAGGAGACTATGGAGTGGCCTCACAGGGCGCAAAGCCAGAATAGGTTGATATGGAGAAGAAGCTGTCACCCATGAAGCAGGTTCCCCCTCCCCCCCTCTCCATGGCACCAAAAGTCTCCAATGGAAAGGCAAATGCCAATACGATTGGTTCCAGCGCCGTTGCAGGAACTGTCAAAATGAGGTTGAAGGCAACAACAAACAGCCCAAGGGGCTCCAGCTCTGGAATGTACCTCGAAGTTGGTAAAAAGACACAGGGACTCTAAACCCAGAGACCGCTGTGGTTGGGGCCAGAGGAGAACCACCCAAGCAGAGGCAAGAACGACCCCAGCAGAGGCAAGAATGACCCCCCCAGCCTCCTGAAGCAGAGCTTGGGCCACATGAGCCCCAGGAGGTGGATGTCCGAGCCCCACACCTACGGGTTCCAGACAGAGATCGTCACAGCCCCCTTCACCCAAGACCGGCTTTCTCAATAACCCAGCAGAAGGAAGAGTAACAATTATTAATTACAACAATTATTATTATAATTATAATAATATAATTAATTAATAATTAATAAGGAGATATATATAGGCCACCAAATTTAGACAGAATGGAAGCAAAGCATCTATGGGATGAAATATCTAGAGCATCTAGATCTAACAGTATTTATGTCATGGGTGACTTTAATTTTAGTGGAATAAACTGGGTGAACAAAACAGGGAATAGTGAAGCAGAAGATTTTCTAGAATTAATTGACGATTGCTTTCTTACGCAACACATTAAGGAACCAACGCGGGAAAATAATACTGTATTTTAGATTTAGTGTTAACTAACAGGGAAACACAAATTAATGACATCGAAATAGGGAGTGAGCTAGGGAACAGTGATCACAAAGTAATCAGATTTAGCATAGAATGGAATAGACCTGTAGGAGAAAATTCTGTTAAAGTGCCAGATTTTTGAAAAGCTGATTTTAATAGCCTAAGAAATTTTTTGGGTCAAATTGATTGGAAAGTCTTGGGTATGGGGTGTGGGCCGGTCTTGGAGCGAGACATGAACCCAGCGATAGGTGACGCAAAAGGGGATTTCGATGTGGATTTAATATACTGTATAACTTATTTAAGAATATTCTAAACAAAGCACAGGAACGTAGTATACCATACAAATTGAATAGATCGAATACTAATGACCCAAAGTGGATAACAAATAATTTAAAGAACCTTATAGGTAAAAAGAGAGCTTGGTACAAAAGGATTAAGAATGGGGAAGTCAGTTTAGAACAGGAATTCATACAACTGGTTAGAAATGTTAAAAAAGAGATTAGGAAAGCAAAAGGAAACTATGAAGTTCGCATAGCAGAGCAAGCAAAGTCAAATCCTAAAGGTTTTTTTCAGTTATATCGAACTAAGACTAGGGAAAGGATAGGTCCATTAAAATCTGAGACAGGTCAAATAACGGATAATGACAAGGAGATGAGTAGTATTTTTAACAAATATTTTATATCTGTATTTACTAAAGAAGAACTTAACAATATGCCTTCAGCCGAACAAGTCTATGTGGGTGGGGATGAGGACAGGTTGACTAGTTTAGCAGTTACCAGGGAGGATGTAATTAAACAATTAGAAAAACTAAAACCAAACAAATCCCCAGGGCCGGATGAAGTGTTTGCCAGGGTGCTTAAAGAATGCAAAGAGGAGTTTTCCGAGCCACTGTCTACCATATTTAATAAATCAATAGAATCAGGCAGAGTGCCAGAGTCATGGAAGGTAGCTAATGTGGTACCAAATTTTAAGAAAGGAGATAGATCACTTGCGTCAAACTATCGGCCAATTAGCCTAACGTCTATTGTGGGAAAGTTACTTGAATCAATAATTGCAAATACAATTCGTCTCCGTCTTGAAAAACATAAATTAATAAATGAGTCGCAACATGGTTTTACAAATGGCCGTTCATGTTTAACAAATTTGCTAACTTTTTATTCCAGCATAGTTGAGGCAGTTGATAGTGGTAAGGATTGTGATGTTGTGTACCTTGACTTTAGCAAAGCTTTTGGTACAGTGCCACATGAAAGACTAATTAAAAAAATACAAGCTCATGGTATTGGGGGTGCTATATTAAGTTGGATTAGGGCATGGCTATTCCAAAGGAAACAGAGAGTTAGTATAAATGGGGTTAAGTCAGTGTGGGATAATGTTGTTAGTGGAGTACCTCAGGGCTCTGTCCTGGGACCTCTGTTGTTTATAATATATATAAATGATTTAGATTCAGGTTTGAGTAGCAACATTTGCAAATTTGCAGATGATACGAAAATCGGTAGGGAAATTAATTCGGAGGAGGACTCACTATCACTTCAAGTTGATCTAGATAGGATTTTGAAATGGTCAAAGGATTGGCAAATGCAGTTTAATGCTGATAAATGTAAAGTTCTGAGGCTAGGTAATGATGATAGAGTTACAAGATACGAGCTAGATGGTGTTGAGATTGCGAAGTCGGATTGCGAAAGGGATCTGGGAGCTATGATTAGTAAGAATTTAAAACAAAAGGATCAATGCATGAATGTTCGTAATAAGGCGAATAGGACACTGGGATTTATTAATCGAAGCGTTAGTAACAACACACCTGGTGTGGTTCTTAAGCCATATCTTGCTCTGGTTAGGCCCCATTTAGATTATGCAGTTCAGTTTTGGTCGCCGTATTATAGAATGGATATAAATTCACTTGAACGTGTCCAACGTAGGATGACTAAGTTAATTCCCCAAATTAGAAATCTTTCATATGAAGAAAGATTAACAAAGCTTAAGTTGCATTCACTGGAAAGGCGAAGAGTTAGGGGTGACATGATAGAGGTTTACAAGTGGATAAAAGGACATAACAGGGGGGATATTAATAGGGTATTAAAAATATCAACACAAGACAGAACACGAAACAATGGGTATAAATTGGATAAGTTTAGATTTAGGACAGACTTGGGAAAATACTGGTTCAGTAACAGGGTTGTTGATTTGTGGAACCAATTGCCGCGTAACGTGGTGGATGTGGGGTCCCTCGATTGTTTCAAGCGTGGGTTGGACAAGTATATGAGTGGGATTGGGTGGTTATAGATAGGAACTGCCTCGTATGGGCCAATAGGCCTTCTGCAGTTACCTTTGTTCTTATGTTCTTATTCAGGATCCAAAGTAACCACTTACCAAGACCCTCAGTCACCACTGCAGATTTCTAGTCACCACTCAACAGGGTCCCCAGTCATCACTCATCAGGACCCAATCACCACTCAACAGGGCTCACATTCCCTACTCACCAGCACCCCAAGTTACCACTCACCAGGATACCAAGTCACCACTAGCCAGGATACCAAGTCACTACTCAACTGGACTCTCAGTCCCCACCAACCACTCGTTAGGGTGCGAAGTCACCACTCGTTAGGGTGCGAAGTCACCACTCGTTAGGGTGCGAAGTCACCACTCGCCAGGACCCAGTCACTACCCAACAGGATTCACAATCACTACTCAACAGGACTCAAAGTCCCCACTCACCAGGATATCAAGTCACCGCTAGCCAGGACCCAGTCACTACTCAACAGGACTCACAGTCCCCACTCGGCTTAGGCCATAGACCCAAAGTCAATTAACATTTGAATAAAAAATAAGCTATTTCGGAAAAAGTCTTACCTCTCCTATGTTCATTTTGCAGCAATGTTGAGAGAGTCAGGTGTTTGGAGCGTGAGAGTCAGGTGTAGGTGTCGGTACATATGCTACCATGCCAACTCAGCATCCTCCAAACTTGCTACAACTGTTCAGTTCTGTTTACTTGAGGAGGTAATAAGGGCAGGCACTGAGATGCTCACTTCGTCCCGACTCTACAAGTATAGTATCGCGTAGTATCTGTGATGGCTCCCGGTTTCCCTTCTTCCCAGAACATAGCTTCAGAGCCTCTTATTACTGACCATTGGGTAACCTATACCGTCCGCCTGCAGACGACATGGAGCACATATTTGCGTGGGAGAAAGACACTGCTATATCCCCTTTGGGGACTGGTCAAATCGTCTACTGCAGTCTCAGATACCGCACTAGAAACCACTTCATTCACTGGCCCGGATTATGTCCATCACATCATTAAACTTCATTTAATAACTATATTCCTGTTAAGTAGATTTTAATTATTAATAGCATTATATTGTCGTTTTAATACTGAACACGTACACATTTGCGAAACGTCCGAAGTGGTAAAAATTTTAATGTATGCACTTAGTTGTACTTGCGAGGGTTGAGCTCTGCTCTTTCGGCCCGCCTCTCACTACTTTTTTTTCACACCACACACACACACACCCCAGGAAGCAGCCTGTGACAGCTGACTAACTCCCAGGTACCTATTTACTGCTAGGTAACAGGGGCATAGGGTGAAAGAAATTCTGCCCATCGTTTCTCGCCGGCGCCCAGGATCGAACCAGAGACCGGATCATGTGACAAGCGTGCTGTCCGCTCGGCCACCGCAAGATTGCAGTGTGCAATGTTGTCAATGTACGGAATGTCTTGTATCCTTCCCTTTGACCTTAAACCTGCGCTTATAATATGCACAACGACCTCTGAATGCGATGATAAAACGAGAAGCATTGTAAAGTCAGCCCTATACCCAGCATCATATTATATCAATCAAAATTATATAAACCAATTTTCTTTAAATTAACAACAAGAACATAGGTAGCTGCAGAGGTCTTATTGGCCCATACGAGGCAGCTCCTATCTATAACCACCCATAAGAACAAAGGCAACTGCAGAAGGCCTAGCTATTGGCCCATACGAGGCAGCTCCTATCTATAACCACCCAATCCCACTCGTAAACATGTCCAACCCATGCTTGAAACAATTGAGGGACCCCACCTCCACCACGTTACGCGGTAATTGGTTCCACAAATCAACAACCCTGTTACCGATCCAGTATTTACCCAAGTCTTTCCTAAATCTAAATTTATCCAATTTATACCCAATGTTTCGTGTTCTGTCTTGTGTTGATACTTTTAATACCTTATTAATATTCCCTTTGTTGTGTCCATTCATCCACTTGTAAACCTCTAACTCTTTGCCTTTCCAGTGAATGCAATTTAAGCTTTGTTTCTAATTTGGGGAATTTAACTTAGTCAATCTACGCTGGACACGTTCAAGTGAATTTATATCCATTCTATAGTACGGCGACCAAAACTGAACTGCATAATCAAAATGGGGCCTAACCAGAGCAAGATATAGCTGAAGAACCTCACCAGGCGTCTTGTTACTAACGCTTTGATTAATAAATCCCAGTATCCTATTTGCCTTATTACGAACATTCATGCATTGATCCTTTTGTTTTAAATTCTTACTAATCATAACTCCCAGATCCCTTTCGCAATCCGACTTCGCATTCGCAACACCATCTATACAATACAATACAATACAATTTTATTTAGGTAAGGTACATTCATACAATAAATATTTACAAGGATTGTTTGACTTATAGGTAGAGCTAGTACATACAATGCCTAAAGCCACTATTACGCAAAGCGTTTCGGGCATGATAAACTTAAATGACAAGCTTAATACTAATTGAGCATAATGAGTAGAATGAAAACAAGAAATGAAAACATAGATGAAAAAGCAGCACAAATACAATTATGTCGACAAACAGCGCTCTTTAAAGAAAAAAACAGACATTGGTTGACAATAGAAGGGTAAGGTAGGTTACAGGGAATTTATTAGGTATAGCTTCGCTTTTAACTTAAACTGGTTGAGAGAGGTACAGTCTTTAACATGGTTGGGAAGGTCATTCCACATTCTGGGCCCCTTGATTTGTAGAGCATTTCTAGTTTGATTAAGTCGTACTCTAGGAATATCAAAACTATTTATTTCTGGTGTGATGCTCATGGGTTCTGATACAACCTTCTATGAAGCTTTTGAGATCAGGATTGGCATTATAGTTTAGCGTTTTATATATGTATAATACACATGAGAGAATGTGCAGTGACTTAATGTCTAACATATTCAGAGATTTAAGTAGGGGTACCGAGTGATGTCTGGGGCCAGAATTGGATATTGCCCTAATAGCAGCTTTGTGTTGAGTAATTAGAGGACGTAAGTGATTTTGGGTAGTAGAGCCCCAAGCACAAATACCATAGTTGAGATATGGATAGATAAGGGAGTAATAGAGAGTCACCAGGGCAGGGCGTGGTACATAATATCTGATCTTAGAAAGAATGCCCACAGTTTTTGAAACTTTTTTTGATATGTTTAGAATGTGTCCCTGGAAATTAAGCTTGTGGTCAATGAGAATGCCCAGGAATTTGCCATCTAATTTGTTACAAATTTGGGTATTGTTTATTTTGAGATTTATTTGATTAGAGGATTTATTGCCAAACAGAATATAAAAGGTTTTGTCAATGTTAAGGGTGAGTTTGTTGGCAGTTAGCCAGAGATGGACTTTATTTAGCTCAGTATTTACTGTGGCATTTAGAGCAAGGGTGTAACAAACTAGGCTGTTGTAAGAATTATCCAGAGTGGTTTATTGACAAAAGAGAATGGGAAGCTGAGCCGCATGGTGACCTGACCCCCAGGGGAATTCGCGGTGGAAATAACCAACGCTTTGTTCATAACTGCGTATAATGAATCATCCTATAGTATTCAGTAATTTAGAGAAAATTAGCCTTTATTCATTTTGCATTAAAATTGTATTGTATAATAGTACTGGATACAATATCAAGAGTATTCTAATTATTGAGTTTAAGTCACCATCAGTGACGTCACGAATCAGATCTAACTTTTAAGGCGGAGTGACCGGCGGTCATAGGTCAGCAGGGTTGACATGTCTAGTATTTCTCAAAGTTCAATTAACCATTCTGGGGATCGGGAACAGCTCTGCCGTTAGATGTTTGTAATTTAATTCAGTAAAATAATTCAACCAGTCTGGATCAATTAAGTACAACAGAGGTTAATTGTTATAACTTAAACCTTGCTAGTAACTGGGTAGGACTTTGACTAGGCGGAAGGATACAATACTCTGTCTGGGGTAGTCCAGACAAGGAAAAAAATCAGTGTGATCTGCCGAGCAGCTGGGAGAGGTCAAAACATCTTACCTCTCCCCAAGACCAGCCCCAACACCGAGAGCTGGGAAACATAGAGGTATAGTTGCTATGGTTATGTATAGAAATAGTCTTCTCATTTGCCATTCAGGTCAAGTAGGGAGTGTTAAAGTGATAGGGAGTGAACACATTTAGATTTTGTTTTAGTTTTCTTTTAATAAATTAAATTTGTTATTAATTTGCATTTTATTGTTTCCATTTGGTTATGTGTAAACTTGTCCTGGTCACGTGGTCGATCCACACGAGGCAGAGTTGCATTGGGCGCCGATTCTAACATCGGATCGGAATTCATCATCCCCATCTAATTAATTCCACACTCAAGTTTCCGAGGTTATAAACTACTAGTGGGGATCAAGCCCCAAGGTTGATTAATTAGCGTGATCGATCCAGACCTCGATCATTGCTCTGTGTTACGGGTCTGGTGGTGGCAGCAGAGGTGACTCTAGGGTTTTGTTCAGAGCTTAGGTCACGTCATACTGGGTGTAGAATCCTAAGTCGGTCAATCGTCTTAGGACCACGTGGCGTGGAGTTGGCTTTGGTAAAAGTTTTGGAGTCCCTTGGTAGAGAAAAAAATAAGTAAGAATACGGGTAGAGGGCAAAGAAGGAAGGAAGTAGAGAGAGGAAGCTAAACCCGTGTTACAAGGGGATCAGGACTGGAGTAAATGAAGGTTGTGTCGTCAGCAAATAGAATTGGTTTGAGGTGTTGGGAGGCATTTGGAAGGTCATTAATGTAGATAAGAAAGAGGAGAGGGCCAAGTATGCTGCCCTGGGGAACACCAATGTTGATGGGTAGGGTGGGAGAAATTGTATTATTCACAGAAACATATTGGAGCCTGTCAGTAAGGTAGGATTTGAGGTATTGTAGGGAGTGCCCTCTGACTCCATAATGATGTAATTTAAGAAGAAGGTTTTGGTGGTTGACAGTGTCAAAAGCTTTACGCAGGTCCACAAACAACCCAACAGGGAACTCATTTTTATCAAGAGCTGTATGAATCGAGTTAAGCATACTAATAAGTGCATCGTTAGTGCTTTTTTTTGGTCTGAAGCCATATTGGCAAGGGCTAAGTATATTGAGTTTGGCTAGATATGAGTAAAGCTGCTTATAGATTAGTTTTTCAAAAATTTTTGACAAGTTTGGCAGGATAGATATAGGTCTGTAGTTGTTAACATCTGTGAGATTACCACATTTGTGGACAGGCGTTACTCTCGCTTTTTTTAGAATATCTGGGAAGGTTTGGAGTTCAAGTCAGATGTCAGATTCAGATTCAGATGTTTATTCAGGTAAGGTATATACATACAAGTGATGTTACATTAATGGATTGATATATAGATAGAGCTAGTACATACAATGCCTAAAGCCACTATTACGCAATGCGTTTCGGGCAAGAAAAACATTAATATCTAGAACTTAATACTAATTGAGCATAAAGAATAAAAGATGTTGAGAACAAATACAAATAAAGATAAAAAAAAAGGGGGAACATGACTGAAAAAGCAGCACAAATACAATAGGTTGACAAACAGTGTTGATTAAAAAAAAAGAAAAAAAAAGAAAATAACAGACATGGGTTGACAATAGAGGAGTGAGGTAGATTACAGGGAATTTATTAGGTAGTGTTTAGTTTTTATCTTAAACTGGTTGAGAGAGGTACAGTCTTTAACATGGTTGGGAAGGTCATTCCACATTCTGGGCCCCTTGATTTGCAGAGCATTTCTAGTTTGATTAAGACGTACTCTAGGAATATCAAAACTGTATTTATTTCTGGTGTGGTGCTCATGGGTTCTGTTACAACCTTCTATGAAGCTTTTAAGATCAGGATTGGCATTATAGTTTAGCGTTTTATATATGTATAATACACATGAGAGAATGTGCAGTGACTTAATATCTAACATATTAAGAGATTTGAGTAGGGGTACCGAGTGATGTCTGGGGCCAGAGTTGGATATTGTTCTAATAGCGGCTTTGTGTTGGGTAATTAGAGGACGTAAGTGATTTTGGGTAGTAGAACCCCAAGCACAAATACCATAGTTGAGATAAGGATAGATAAGGGAGTAATAGAGAGTCACCAGAGCAGGGCGTGGTACATAATATCTGATCTTAGAAAGAATGCCCACAGTTTTTGAAACTTTTTTTGATATATTTAGAATGTGTCCCTGGAAATTCAGCTTGTGGTCAATGAGAATGCCAAGGAATTTGCCATCTAATTTGTTACAAATTTGGGTATTGTTTATTTTGAGATTTATAAGACTAGAGGATTTACTGCCAAACAGAATATAGAAGGTTTTGTCAATGTTAAGGGTGAGTTTGTTGGCAGTTAGCCAAAGATGGACTTTATTTAGCTCAGTATTTACTGTGGCATTTAGAGCAAGAGGGTCAGGACTGGAGTAAATGAAGGTTGTGTCGTCAGCAAATAGAATTGGTTTGAGGTGTTGGGAGGCATTTGGAAGGTCATTAATGTAGATGAGAAAGAGGAGAGGGCCAAGTATGCTGCCCTGAGGAACACCAATGTTGATGGGTAGGGTGGGAGAAATTGTATTATTCACAGAAACATATTGGAGCCTGTCAGTAAGGTAGGACTCGAGGTATTGTAGGGAGTGTCCTCTGACTCCATAATGATGTAATTTAAGAAGAAGGTTTTGGTGGTTGACAGTATCAAAAGCTTTACGCAGGTCCACAAATAACCCAACAGGGAGCTCCTTTTTATCAAGAGCTGTATGAATCGAGTTAAGCATACAAATAAGTGCATCGTTAGTGCTTTTTTGGGTCTGAAGCCATATTGGCAAGGGCTAAGTATATTGAGTTTGGCTAGATATGAGTAAAGCTGCTTGTATATAAGTTTTTCAAAAATTTTTGAAAAATTTTTTAAAAATTTTTCAAAAATTTTCTTCTTGTTGTGACTTGTTGTGACTTCTTCTTGAAAGTGACTTGTTGAAGAGCAAAGCAATAGCAGGGGCTAAAGATCTGGAGGCTTTTTTGTAAATTAAAGTTGGTATCTCCTCAAGGGCACCAGACTTGGTTTTAAGGGAAAGGATTATCTCATTGACGTCAGTGGAATTAATAGGCTTTAGGTACAGAGACTGTGGATAGTTACCTGAAAGATAGTCATTAATGTCTGTACTGGAAGATGGAATATCATTTGCAAGGGATGAACCAATGGAAGAGAAGAACCTATTGAACTCAATAGCAGAATCAGAGGCTGAAAGCTGACCATCGTTATTAGACAGGAGAGTCGGTTTGTTATTTAAAGACTTCTTTGATCCCAATATTTGAGAAATTGTTCTCCAAGTTTGTTTAATGTTGCTCTTTATTTGGGTAAATTTATCTTCGTAGTATTTAGTTTTGGCTCGTCTAATTATCTTAGACAGCAATAATGAGTAATTCTTTGAGAATTCTTTGGAGACAATTCCTAACCTATACTTCTTCTCAAGGTCATGTTTTTTATTAATAGATTTAAGTATTCCCTTTGTAAGCCAGGGATTGTTAAGCCTTTTGGTTGTGACTTGTTTTGTAAGCATAGGACAGTGGGTATTATAAAGGCTAAGAGTTTTTTGAAGAAAAGATTGCACTGCTAGGTTGATGTCCACTATGTTACCTAACTCGGACTCCCAGTTGACATTATCAGCAGCAGTTATAAAATTGTCTATAGCAGTTTCATTGTGTAGTCTAAAACGTATCACTCTTGATTCAAGAGGTGGTTTGCTAATGTTAGTTAAGAGAAATGTGGGGTAATGATCTGTAGTGCTATCGGTGATTATACCTGAAGTAAGCGGAGAGGTTATGTTTGTCCAGATGTGATCGAGCGTCGTGGCAGTGCTATCAGTGATTCTAGTAGGTCTAGTGATTAAGGGTATGAGGAAGCAGGAATTCATCTAGAGGTCACTTGTCATTCACGGTATTAAAAAGACTCGTCTTGGTAAGTTGTAAAGGACAGGAGCCTTAAGAAGACTTTGACAAAGCTGCCTACTGATATCCTAAGAACTTCTAACGCATTTGCCGTGCTGGAGGACGAGTGCACATCTGTCGTCAAATTCAGAGAAGTGGTGGCACTGCTCTTTACTACCACCAAGAACTAACATGTTTAAAAGTAATTAGAACTAGAGACTGCTGTGGGGAGTATATCTTCGCCAGCTTCAGAGTCAAGGGTACCGAGTCTGTCCTGTCTGTGGGTGCAGTCTATAGAATTCCTAACACTGATGTGTCCGAATTCAACTCAAACCTCAGAAATCTAATACTCGATAACAGACTGAACAAAAACCATCTAATTATCGCAGGGGACTTTAATATTGACCTCTGCGAGCCTGAACACCCTACTGCTGTTAGCTTCCTCAACTGTATGAATTCCAGCTTCCTCATACCCTTAATCACTAGACCTACTAGAATCACTGATAGTACTGCCACGACTCTAGATCACATCTGGACAAACATAACCTCTCCGCTTACTTCAGGTATAATCACCGATAGCACTACAGACCATTACCCCACATTTCTCCTAACTAACATTAGCAAACCACCTCTAGAGTCAAGGGAGTTAAGTTTTAAGCTGCACAATGAAACTGCTATAGACAATTTTATAAATGCTGCTGATAATGTCAACTGGGAGTCCGAGTTAGGTAACATAGGGGACATCAACCTAGCAGTGTAATCTTTTCTTCAAAAAACTCTTAGCCTTTATAACACCCACGGCCCAAGAAAAGATGAAAGAACGAAACGATGCTAAGGCTAAGTGGCGGGTATTTCAGCCTGGCGACCCTGTCCTAGTATTAAAGCCTCGACTAGGGAGCACTATGTCCCACAAGTACGAAGGGCCCTACATTGTGACAGAAAAGACTGCATGGGGACCTCACGTACAAAGTGAGGCACTCTGACAAGCGTAACCAGGTAATGCTCGTACACGTGAATCGGCTGAAGAAGTTCCAGGGCCCCAGGCCCATTGCACTAACCAATGTTTCCATTTCCAGTGAGGGAGGGGATGATTGTTCTGGGGACCCAACTAATCTCATTCTCAATAATTCTAGTTCTGTGAATGCTGTGGAGGAGGGACTGTCCCATTTGCAGATGGCCCAACGTAAAGAGGTGCAGTCGTTGCTTGATGAATTCTCTAGTCTGTTCGGGGAGGTCCCGACCCATGACACCATTTGCCATGATGTCAAGTTGACGGACTATGTAACAAACTAGGCTGTTGTAAGAATTATCCAGAGTGGTTTATCGACAAAAGAGAATGGGAAGCTGAGCCGCATGGTGACCTGACCCCCAGGGGAATTCGCGGTGGAAATAACCGACGCTTTGTTCATATCTGCGTATAATGAATCATCCTATAGTATTCAAGTAATTTAGAGAAAATTAGCCTTTATTCATTTTGCATTAAAAATGTATTGTATAATAATACTGGGTACAATATCAAGAGTATTCTAATTATTGAGTTTAAGTCACCATCAGTGACGTCACGAATCAGATCTAACTTTTAAAGCGGAGTGACCGGCGGTCATAGGTCATCAGGGGTTGACAGGTCTACTATTTCTCAAAGTTTTAATAACCATCTTTGTGATCGGGAACAGCTCTGCCGTTAGAGGCTTGTGTAATTTATTTCAGTAAAATAATTCAACCAGTCTGGATCAATTAAGTACAACAGAGGTTAATTGTTATAACTTAAACCTGGCTAGTAACTTGGAAAACTTTGACTAGGCGGAAGGATACAAGGTTCTAGTCTGGGCTAGGCCAGACGAGGACAAATCAGTGTGGTCACGGAAGCAGCTGGGATAAGAGGTCAACATCTTACCTCTCCCCAAGAACAGGCCCAACACCTAGAACTGTGGTCGCCCAAGGTATAGTTGCTATTGTTAAGTATAGAAATAGTCTCATTTGCCACTCAGGTCAAGTAGGGAGTGTTAAATTGATAGGGAGTGAACATATTTAGATTTTGTTTTAGTTTTCGTTTAATAAATTAAATTTGTTATTAATTTGCATTTTATTGTTTCCATGTGTTTTATGTGTATACTTGTCCTGGTCACGTGGTCCACACGAGGCAGAGTTGCATTGGGCGCCGATTCTAACATCGAATCGGAATTATCATTACCGTGTAATTTATTCCACACTCAAGGTCATCGTTTATAGTGGGGATCAAGCCCCTAGGTTGATTAATTAGCGTGATCGATCCAGACCTCGATCATTGCTCTTGTATTACTGGTCTGGTGGTGGCAGCAGAGGTGACTCTAGGGTTTTGTTCAGAGCTTAGGTCACGTCATACTGGGTGTAGAATCCTAAGTCGGTCAATCGTCTTAGGACCACGTGGCGTGGAGTTGGCTTTGGTAAAAGTTTTGGAGTCCCTTGGTTTAGAAATAAAAGAAAGAATACGGGTAGAGGGAGTAGAAGATAAGAAGTGAAAGAGAGAGGAGCCCGAACCCGTGTTACAATGGTGCACAGCGGTGGTTTCAACAATTTTGTTTGAAATTGTTGAAAGGCTCACGCGTCTAGCCGTTCGAACACGTGCGCGGATGCTAAGGAGACAGCCGCGGGCCAGGATTAGCAGTGCGCCCCACAAGTGCGTTTGAGTGGGGATTGGCGAATCTTGGGTCATGCGGGCTGATATGATTAAGGTTAGTTAGTAAGATTAGGTTGTTAAAATTAGATTTATTGAAAAGGAGACCGCTCCGAGTTGATTGGACTGGGTACCATACTCGACCCATTGCAATTAATTCAGAGGTGTTGGGAGCCGCCATACTCTCAACAGCAGTTCCTTGAGGGCTGTCGGGGGCGGATATATCTGAGGGACGCCAATAGATAGTCCGAGGGCGTTATTAGACGACCCAAAACGCTAGGAAAAACGTAATCCGTGAAGGGCGTTGCGGCCTCCGAGGGACGGACTAGTAACCTACCTAGCAGCGATTCAACAACTAAGTGATCGCACACTTAGTGGAGGTTGAGTCGTCCCTAGTCATAATTGTTGCTGAAAGCTGCGTGTCGCTCTGTTGGAACCTAGATGGTGTGGCCTCTAGGCTAGGTGTGGTACGGCGAGCCGGTAGGAACAATTATAAGATTAAGTCGAGTGCATTTTTTTAATTAAGTATACTTCAATTTATAAAGTAATTTCCGTTTATTTGCGTTGTTCTAGATTAATTTTTTCCCCTAAATTCAATCCCCGGTTAAAAAATTTTCCCAAGTGTAGCGTTTCCTTGCATATTAGGCTAAGTGCGTACGTTAAGTTTTGTTATTCCCTGTTCTATTAGTCTAAGTCAGAGGCGTTGTTAATCCTCTGGACTTAGGGCTATATGTCGGTCACGATAGATAAGTGAAGGAGTTTAAGGGATAATAAGTTGCGTGTAAATGCTTAATAGAGTCCGTGGTATATTTCTAAGTATTTTGGGATAAGTTTTCGGCTAAGTCGATGTCGGAAACTCGTTAACTGTAATTAATTTGTATTCGTGGGTCACGTGTATGATCTGGGCGTCATTAGGATTCTCCAGTCGATGCGGGTGATATTTTCTAGTTTTTACCAGTAAGACGGTAGAATTGTGTTTTAGACTTAGAACTCTGTTTTCAGTAGAAACGTAGGTGGAAAATTTTCTAAGTCCAGCTTGGGCTAGAATCTGACTTTTTGGCGGAAATTCTAATTTTCATGTTTCGTGTATATTCTGGGGTCAGTATTACTCTCTAGTGCGCGCAAGGGACGTAATTCTGTCCGTAAGCATTAAACAGTGATAATTACATTTTTGCCGAATTTAGTTATTTTTCGAAAAAATCGTGTTGTAATTTTGTCAGAGTCCATGGGAGGTGAAAATCTCGGATTTTGACGAAAAATCGAATTAGTGAGTGTTGAAACCGCCCGAAGTGTCAGTATTGTTCTGTATACAACGTCAGTAGTAAATAATAACGTATTTATATCTGGGAACGAGAAACCCAAATTTTTGTGAATTAAACGAGTTTTGTGATATTTGGGGTGATAGAAATTTTTTTCCCTCGGAGTCAGGAAAATTGGCAGAGTCCAGCAATTGAGTAAAAACGCAGTTTTTGATAAAAATTCAATTTTTAGTAAGCATTTATAGGTCCTGGGTGTCTATATTAATCGCTAGAGCGGTTTATTAACGTAAAACTAGTTATTTTCCTTCAGAACAAAAATTTTGATTTTTCAGCGTTTAAGCGAAAAAGCGCGGGACTTAGTTTTTTTCAGCGCAGCTGGTCCCGCTCCATCAGTCATCAGGGGCCACGCTGCTCACTTCAAGCGCGTTTAGTATTCAAGTACAGTAAATATTCTTTATTAATCCATCACGAGTGCTGCGCGTTAGTTGCGTTATCATTTAAATTGTTTTATATAAATTAGATTCTTTAATTTTGTTAACGTAAAGGACTTAGGTTTCAGCAATAGAACTGTGGGATATTTCACGGTCAGACACGAGTGCGGGGCAGACATTCATTGGATTCACTTCAGCGATTCTCTCGATAAATCGTTGTATTTCCTATTTTGGGAATTTAGTAGTTGTTTCTTGGAAAAGAGTTGCGATTTTTTTTTTTACTATTATTTGTGTAAGATCACGGTTGTAGTGAGTTCGGGTCGAGGGTGTACTAAAGGGTAGTTTAGAAGAGACGTGGCACACCAGGAATCTCAGAAAATGTTTAACCCAGATAATGACCAGTCAGTAGGGACCAGTGGGAGTGGAAGTGGAAGTGTAGAGGACAGCACCTCTTCCGACACCACTGGGGACCACCTAGGTACACCTCATCCGTCACTACAACAACCCCAACCCCATCCTCAATTCCCATACCAACCCCATCCTCAATTCCCATACCAACCCCATCCTCAGTTCCCATACCAACCCTTCCCCCAACCCCAGGCCACCCCATACCCATACTAACCCCAGGCCACCCCATACCCATACCAACCCCAGGCCACCCCATACCCATACCCATTCCAACCCCAGGCCACCCCATACCCATACCCATACCCATTCCAGCCCCAGGCCACCCCATACCCACCCCAACCCCAATCCACACCCCAGCCTGAGGTCACCCACACCATACCTCAACCCCAACCTCCATCCACACCCCAACCCCAGGCCACCCACACCATACCTCAACCCCAACCTCCATCCACACCCCAACCCCAGGCCACCCACTCCATACCTCAACCCCAACCCCAGGCCGCCACAGCCTTAGACAGGCAGATGCGCACGGAGACGCCGGGCACTCAGTTGTCGCCATACGTAGAGGCGTTAAGTAAAGGCGAGGGAGCCAAGCCGAGGAACTGTGGCGCGGGTTCATCAGGCGGGAAGCAGCCCTCAGCTGCAAGTTCGAGCCACCCTGCGCGGGGTAACAACAGAGATCCGCGGAGGTGTTACTCCTGCTGGAAGCGCGGGCATATACAGAGGGATTGCGAAGTCACTCCTGCGAAAGCATGAAAGCAGGCTCCTAGTGATGGCAGGCCTACTTTTGAGGTGAAAGTGGAAGGTGTGAGATTGACAGCTTTTGTTGATACAGGAAGCCAGGCAACAGTAATTAAAAAGTCAGCCTTCAGCAATTTTAAGTTTGCACGTCTTCAACGTTGCGCAAAGACATTAACAGCAGTCAATGGGGAAAAGATTGAGATCGTAGGTCAAGGTACAGTTAATTTTGAGATTGATGGGGCATTGCAGCCTCACACATGTACGATCGTAGAGAACCTTGATTTTCCTGGTCACATCTTAATGGGAACTGATTTTCTGTCGCGATTTGATTATTCCTTGTCTGCTCAAAAAGGGGCTAGGAACTGCAGGTTGCAGTTGGGACAGACTTCCTACCCAGTGGAGATGATCGACCATCCCCCAGTTGTAGCTTCAATTAAACGGAAGCTGAAATATAATGCGCACTATCCAAAATTGATTTTTAAGTCTCTTCCAGACACAGTTAAGAGGTCATGCGCCTTGCATGCATTGACCAAACAGAGTTGCCCACCACATTCTGTTAAATTTATTAAAGTAGCCGTGGGACGTCACATACAACCAGGTACCACCCTTCAGGTGGCTGGGAGATGTGATAGTTTATTAATTCCTCATCACTTAGTTGTAGTGCTCGATAAAGGTGCACTCATTCCAGTTGTCAATCTTTCACATAAGACTTTTCGCTTCAGGGCAGGTGATAGGGTATCTCAGGGAACCATGGTGGAGGACACAGAAATCTTTCACCATGAGTCAGCTGAGACGCCAGCCGTCACTGCACAATGTAGTGCACTGAATATGTTGAATACTAAAACACCATCCAAAGTACAATACGAGACGAGAAATGTTGCACAGAATGTTGAGGAAGTGGAAAAATTAATTTCAGCACTTGATTTGCAACATGTTGCACAGGCAGATAGGAAGGCACTGAGAGGAGTTTTACGAAAATTCCCGAAATTGTTTGCGACAGAGGATGACCAGATTGGTCTCCTTGATAAGATCGAGCACACCATTCCAACTGGTGACCATTTGCCTGTGTACACAAGACAGTGGAGGTTGCCGGAACAGGCAAAGAACATTATCAGGGAGGAGTGCCAGAAAATGTTGAGACAGGGCGTAATAGAGCCTAGTACGTCACCATGGCTCTCTCCTGTTGTGCTAGTTCGGAAACCGGACGGTAGTTATCGTTTCTGTGTTGACTACCGGAAGGTGAACGAACTAACTAAGGGTGATGTGTATCCGTTGCCCCGAATACAGGAGATAATAGATCAATTTGGTGCTGCTAAGTATTTCTCAACTCTTGACGCAAAATCGGCGTATTGGGCGATTCCGGTGGCAGAACAAGATAGGGAAAAAACAGCATTCTCGGATGGTAGGCACACTTATCAATTCCGTAGGATGCCGTTTGGTTTGAAGACAGCGCCTTCGTCGTTTCAGAGGGCCATCAACTTTATCCTTAGTCCGGTACTGGGTAGGCATTCTTTAGCGTACCTGGATGATGTTGTGATATATTCCAGGACGTTTGAGGAACACCTACAGGACTTGACTGAGACTTTGAAATTGTTAGATCAGGCAGGTTTCAGGCTGAATGTTCAGAAGTGCACCTTGGCGGCTCAGAAATTCAAATTTCTGGGGTTCCAGGTGTGCCCAGACGGTATCCGACCTGACCCAGATTCTTGCCGCGCCATTGCTGACATGCCTACTCCAAGGACAGCAAAGGACGTGCGTAGGTTTTTGGGGGCGGCCGGATATTTTCGTCGTCATATTGAAGGTTTCGCTGGCATTTCAGCACCCCTGACTGATCTGACAAAGAAAAATGCGAAGTTTGTGTGGAAATCTGAACATGACGAGGCCTATCGCAAACTGAAAGACCAACTAATCACGACACCGGTATTGGCTATTCCTGATTTTGAGAAAGAGTGGGAAGTGCACACTGACGCCAGCGGTATAGCTATTGGCGGGTGCTTAATTCAGCGAGACGCAGATAATTTACCCCATCCAGTAGCCTATTTCAGTAGGAAGGTCAAAGGACCTGAAGTTCGTTATTCAGCTACGGATCGGGAGGCACTGGCAGTAGTAGAATCAGTTAGGTATTTCGAGCCTTACCTATTTCAGCGGCATTTTGTAATCTACACAGACCATCGAGCGTTAACACACATATTTAAGAAGCGAACAAAATGCCCACGAATGTCACGCTGGTCTCACGAACTTTCGGCCCACTCATTCCAGATCTTGTACAAGCCTGGTCCAGCACATGTTGTGCCGGATACGCTAAGTAGAAATATAGCGGCAGTTCAAATTAATGAAAACATTGTAACCATTCCATCAGATAAAATGAGAGAATACCAGATGAGCGAGCCTAGATGGAAAGAGATTATTGAGTATTTAGAGGGAGGAAAATACCCCAAAAAGAAAAAGAATTTACCTATACATGATTTTGAAATGAAACAGGGCGTCCTGTATTATGTTAATAGCCAGAATGATAGGGCAGTATTTCAGCTAGTTATTCCGGACGCGTTGCGGTCATCAGCGTTAAAGCTTGCGCATGCTTCAAAAATTGCAGGGCATCCGGGGATCTTTAAAACGCACTTAAAAGCAAAGTCTCTATTTTATTTTCCAGGATTACTTTCTGAGGTAATCAATTTCGTGAAGTCGTGCCCTCGTTGCCAGAGGAGGAAAGGTACCCTTAAGGTACAAGCCCCACTTCAGGAATTTCCTGAAATTCGTGAACCGTTAGATCGTGTGGGGGCCGATCTGATTGATTTACACCACAGTCATTCAGGAAATAGATATGTGTTGGTGCTAGTTGACCATCTGTCTAGATACACTACACTAGTTGCATTACCTCAGAAGGATTCTCGTACGGTTGCAGATGCATTCTTGCGTAGGTTCGTTACTGTATTCGGACCTCCTAAAGTTTTAGTCTCTGACCGGGGTCAAGAATTCAATGGGAATATATTTAGAGAAGTTTGTAAGATTTTAGAGACAACTTCGGCTTTTACAACAGCCTACCACCCACAAGCAAACGGAATGACGGAACGGACTAATCGTTCAGTCAAGGATATGCTTGCAATCCTTGCTGAACATGATGCAAACACCTGGGATGAACACCTACCCTATGTTCAGTTCGCCTTGAATACTGCCATCCACCAATCAATTAACACCCAACCACTTCATTTGTTTACTGGTAATTCATGCAATTTCCCCTCAGGTCTGCTTAACAGACATAATGTTGCATACGGGGAGGACTATCCTTCAGAGGTCCTTGGTAAAATGAGAAATGCATGGAATATTGCAGCTGAAGCGTCCAAGAAGGCACGGACTCGGTATGCTCATTTTTATGACAAGAAAGTGCGCCCTCTTGAGTTGAAGGAAGGAAGCCTCGTATTGAGAGTGAATGAGGCTGCGCCCGCCAATCAGAGCAGGAAACTAGCTCCGAGGTGGCGAGGACCCTATAGAGTAATTAAAAGGGCGGGGCCGGTTAATCTTGTTATAAAAGGAGTGTTCGAGGACCAGGTGGAAAGGACAATTCACGTGAATAAATTGAAACATTATCATGCTAGAGAGGAATTAGAACTGCCTTCAGCGGGTCTAGTTCCTGACTCAGCAGTGCTGACTCATGGCTTCACCGACGAGTCAGAAGATGAGGATGACCCTCTGTCATCGCTCATCAGTAGTCAGGTGCAGTCTCGCCACCCTATGGTGACGAGATCTCGCGCTGTACAGTAAAGTAACTTCCTTAGTTAGTATAATTTAGTATTGATTAGATTTTCCTGTAAAGGCAATGAGATGTACTATGTCTATACTTAACTTAGGTAGCAACTTTTACCGTGCTCTGGGGTTCCACCTCCACCAAACCCAGAGTATATCTATGCTTCCGCTGTGTTGTGTCTGTCTGTTCCCAGGTCTGATTGGTACACCGACCCAGTTGTTCCAGCCACACGTGAACCCTTGTCTGTAAAGACCGAGGGGGGAGGCACGTTACACAAAGCCCTCCCCCCACTAGACCCAGTAACCCATACATCAGTTACTTTGGGGATGAGTGACTGTCCAAGAGTCACCCGGCCGACGCCTCACGTCACTAACGAGGTTGTCAGGGCCAGCGAGCTGTCCACATTATAGCAGTCACCGGAGGTGCCATACAACGCCGGGGTAGCTGTCTCGAGATCACCACTACCCACCTGCTGCGTCATCAAGACTGCAGTCATTCCAGCAGTGTTGGAGGAGAGGTCAAGAAATGGAAAGCACGTAGCAGTACTCAAGAATTTCGCCGGAAGATTAATGATTACGTCATCTGAAGTAACAAGAAAGCAGAAGTAAGGCGGTCACAGGTGGAAGGCACGGTTTCCCTACAGAGTACCGGGACTCGCCAATAGAAGGTCGCAAAATTGTCTCCTTTGGCCTAAAGTCGGCGGTACGAGGGTATGCACAGTTGGTGTTTACGGCCTAGTAACCTGGTGACATCAAGAAACGCCTGAGATGACGTGAGCAATGATGGAAGACGAGATTCACCTGTTCTGCAAACAAGCAACCCGCCTCTACGACCTTCTAACATCACTCCTGCTAGGAGACACCGTTGGTACATCCAGTTCTGCTCTGCTGTGGTCATCTGCGACGTCAAGTTTAACATCACGACTACCGTGTGAACTGTGATTGATATGAAGGCGTGTGGACTGTCGAGAGCAAGATTAATGGCCGAAGTAACAGTATTCTACAGCTGTCACTTGGCACTCCGCTCTACTACACTCTGTCGTCATTCAGGAGTACCGGATGGGAGTACAAGAGGACCAGGTATTGATGTCTACACATGAGAAGAAGCAAGATCGACACCGTCATCGTCAGCGCCTACATTCAGCATCAAGCAGCATCGATTTTTTTTTTCTCGTTTACTCAATATGAACCATTGATACAAACAACAAAGTTGGCTCTGAACATCTGTGTAAAGACCATCTGGACACTTTTGTTTAAATGTTGAAAAACAGATTTAAAATAATTCTGGTATAATATATGAAAATTTTACTCTATAAATTGGTCAGTAATCAAAATCGAAGCCCCTGTGTAATTGTCTCAGCCCAGAACAAACGGTTATGGAAAATTATGTTGTGCTATTTTTTTCAGAATGTTTGAACACAGGAGAGGCGGACCAATATAAACATTGACACTTCTAGTGAGTGAGAACACTTGGCTGTGCAGTCAGCTGAAACCTGTGATATAGTATAGGAATTTTTATTTTTAGATATATGTAATAAACGTTAGGTGTGTTCCTTAACATGTCAAGGTTGACATTGATGGGGAGTGGTTAGTACACGGATGTGTACCTGATAGTTCCGTAGTACGCTCCCGGATGACTGAAAGTTCAGTCTGATGATATAACTTTAATGTTTGTTTGAGCACGGTGTGGCCGGCTCTAGAGGACACATGGACTTGGCTAGTGAAGAGCCAAGAGAGTTTAATAGCTAGTTTTTATGGTAGAGTAGGGACATGTTATTTAGCTATGTCAGTAAGGATAGGATGTATGTTTCCTGATATTAGAGGATTGCTGTCAGTTGACAGCTGAGAAATTTATGAAATATGAACATGTTTATTATGATGTTGGACTATTATTTGTCAAATTTTATTAGTTAGGTTAGCTTTTGTTTGTGGCATGAGTTGAATTGTGGGTTTGGATACTAAACCTCGTGAATTTTAACAAATTAACAAGGTTTACTAAGTGCTTGTGCGGGGGGGTTGTAACAAACTAGGCTGTTGTAAGAATTATCCAGAGTGGTTTATCGACAAAAGAGAATGGGAAGCTGAGCCGCATGGTGACCTGACCCCCAGGGGAATTCGCGGTGGAAATAACCGACGCTTTGTTCATATCTGCGTATAATGAATCATCCTATAGTATTCAAGTAATTTAGAGAAAATTAGCCTTTATTCATTTTGCATTAAAAATGTATTGTATAATAATACTGGGTACAATATCAAGAGTATTCTAATTATTGAGTTTAAGTCACCATCAGTGACGTCACGAATCAGATCTAACTTTTAAAGCGGAGTGACCGGCGGTCATAGGTCATCAGGGGTTGACAGGTCTACTATTTCTCAAAGTTTTAATAACCATCTTTGTGATCGGGAACAGCTCTGCCGTTAGAGGCTTGTGTAATTTATTTCAGTAAAATAATTCAACCAGTCTGGATCAATTAAGTACAACAGAGGTTAATTGTTATAACTTAAACCTGGCTAGTAACTTGGAAAACTTTGACTAGGCGGAAGGATACAAGGTTCTAGTCTGGGCTAGGCCAGACGAGGACAAATCAGTGTGGTCACGGAAGCAGCTGGGATAAGAGGTCAACATCTTACCTCTCCCCAAGAACAGGCCCAACACCTAGAACTGTGGTCGCCCAAGGTATAGTTGCTATTGTTAAGTATAGAAATAGTCTCATTTGCCACTCAGGTCAAGTAGGGAGTGTTAAATTGATAGGGAGTGAACATATTTAGATTTTGTTTTAGTTTTCGTTTAATAAATTAAATTTGTTATTAATTTGCATTTTATTGTTTCCATGTGTTTTATGTGTATACTTGTCCTGGTCACGTGGTCCACACGAGGCAGAGTTGCATTGGGCGCCGATTCTAACATCGAATCGGAATTATCATTACCGTGTAATTTATTCCACACTCAAGGTCATCGTTTATAGTGGGGATCAAGCCCCTAGGTTGATTAATTAGCGTGATCGATCCAGACCTCGATCATTGCTCTTGTATTACTGGTCTGGTGGTGGCAGCAGAGGTGACTCTAGGGTTTTGTTCAGAGCTTAGGTCACGTCATACTGGGTGTAGAATCCTAAGTCGGTCAATCGTCTTAGGACCACGTGGCGTGGAGTTGGCTTTGGTAAAAGTTTTGGAGTCCCTTGGTTTAGAAATAAAAGAAAGAATACGGGTAGAGGGAGTAGGAAGAAGGAAGTAAAGAGAGAGGGACCCGAACCCGTGTTACAACTACACCCCCATTCGCCTTCAACCCTACCGGATGAGTCCGGAAAAGAAGGCCATCATACGGAAAGAGGTAGAATTCCTGCTCCAGCACGGCCTCATCCGGCCGAGCCAGGGCTCTTGGTGCTCGCCCGGCCTTTTGGTCCCCAAACCAGACGGCTCCTGGCTCCTGGCACCGACTATCGGCAGATTAACAAGGTGACCATTGTGGATGCCTATCCGCTGCCCCTCCTCGAGGACTGCATCGACGAGCTGGGAAACGCCAAGTACGTCTCGAAATTCGACCTCTCGAGCGGGTATTATCAAATCCCGCTCACTGAACGTGCTAAACAACTAACTGCGTTCGTGACACCCAAGGGTGTTTTTGAGTATCAAGTGTTACCGTTCGGCTTGCGTAATGCCCCTGCCACGTTCCAGAGACTCATGAACTCTTTGCTCGCTAATGTGCCAAATTGTCGGGCGTATTTAGATGATATTGTGCTCTTTGATAGTAATTGGGCTGACCACATAGCTAAGTTACGCCAGTTGTTCACAGTTTTGAAACAGGCAAATCTGACCTTAAATGCGAAAAAGTGTCATTTTGGCCAAGGCACAGTGACGTACCTCGGTTATGAAGTGGGCCAAGGAAAAGTGTTACCTCGGCAAGATAAAATCAGTGCCATTCTGGAGTATCCGGTGCTAAAGTCTAAAAAGGAAGTTCAAAGATTTATCGGTATGTGTGCGTACTATCGACGCTTTTGTCAGAACTTTTCCAGTGTGGCCACTTCTCTCACAGACTTGTTGCAGAAGGCCGTTAAATTTAAGTTGTCATCAGACTGTGCAGAGGCATTTAAAAATTTGAAATTGATCTTAGCTTCCGCCCCAGTGCTCGCTAGTTCAAGGTTCGACAGACCATTTAAAATTCATGTTGACGCGTCTGACTCGGGTGCTGGTGCAGTGTTGTTGCAAACTGGGGATGATCAAGTGGAACACCCAGTATACTATTACTCTGTGAAATTGGACAAGGCGCAACGCAATTATTCAGTGGTAGAAAAAGAGGCGTTGGCGCTAGTGTTTACATGTAAAAAGTTCGAAGTTTACCTCACAGGTAATATAGTGGAAGTGTACACGGACCATAACCCACTAGTCTTCCTGAATCAGATGAAGGGGAAGAATAAACGCATCCTCAGGTGGGCATTATACCTACAGGACTTCAATCTTTCCATTACCCACCTACCGGGCCGGCTCAACGTGATAGCCGACGCTCTGTCCCGGTTGCCTGAATAACATTCATCTGGACCACAGGAGGCCATTTACCAACTGTCATGCTTTAGTTATTTTTTTTTGTAGGTTCTCCTGTGACATTAAATATTCCGTGTCCAATTTATTTACTTCCCTGTTTTTTTTTTTGTGTGTGTGTATGTGTTTTTTTTCTTTCAGAGAATTCCTTTGTACTTTTCTTGCAGAGAAATTGTTGTTTTTGATTTATTTTTTTTTTCATAAATTTTCCTTTTTATTCTCTGTATACTCTTACAAAAAAATATGACTACTATTCTAGTAGTCACATTTTTTTTTTTTCACTGAAGGGGGAGGAGTGTTACGACCCTGGGTTTCTCAGTGGAAACCAGAGGTCAAAATTGAGCTAAATAAACTACCTTATAGTATTGGGAACGCATGGCGAGCTGCATTTGTTTCAAAAATCAAATAAAAAATCAAATCAAGTTTGTAGCTTCCCTGCCAGACGTAAGACTATTCTTGTTTCTCAAAGAGCATGTAAAGACTGAGCTTGGGGTTGATTATTAAATAATAAAATAGGCACCAACTATGTTTACTAATATTTTCTAATCATTTGTAAAGTAAACCTGAGTAAACTTGGGATAGGAATGCTGTACGATTAGTTGAGTAGTCTGCTGGCAGCGAGTGAACTTAGGGAGGAGAGTGGAGATGATCTCTCTGCTCTGACTGGCGTTCGTGGGGGATCAAGACTTTTCTGAGCTGCTCTGCACTCCTCTACCTTTCCTCTTACTTATTTCTCTTACCTTAAGTTCCTGTACCATTAAGTTAAGTCCTGTGTTTTTTTAAGTGTGCCTACTCTGGGTTTGTAAGAGTGGTGGAGACCTTAGGATAAAATTTGCCAGTGTTTTGGGTACCCATTAGTGTTGTGTTGTGTTAAGGTACCACGTGGGCTCACTACCCCCTAAGCTGCCCAAACTTCAAGTGCTTCACTAGTAGTACTTTACCCTAGCTTGTTCTCAGTGTAAACCTTGTATCCTGCTTATGTGGACCAAGGCTTTTAACGTAAGATAGTGTGGTAAAGTAATTATTAATATTGTTTATGGTGTGAATGTATATGGGGGGTTGTTAAGGGGTTAATAAATAAGTATGTTAGTTAAAGGAGTATCCATTCTTTCTGCGTAGGAGATCTATGATCAACCTCTAGACTGACAATGTGTAGCCAATTAATATTCACTGTGGATATTTTACTTGGGGGCCGGGCCTTTTAGATCTCCCATATTTGATAACTCTTAATGCTAACTACTGCCCCTACATCCATTTATACTAGATCCCCCATAGTACAGACTCCCATTTTTAACAGCTTCTTAGAAGGTTGTAACTGTACAAAGGCTGTATACCTCTCTCAACCAGTTTAAGATGAAAACTAAGTATTAGCTTAAAAGTAATTAGAACTAGAGACTGCTGTGGGGAGTATATCTTCGCCAGTTTCAGAGTCAAGGGTGCTGAGTCTGTCCTGACTGTGGGGGCAGTCTATAGAATTCTTAACACTGATGTGTCCGAATTCAACTCTAACCTTAGAAATCTAAGATAACAGACTGAACAAAAACCATCTAATTATCGCAGGGGACTTTAATATTGACCTCTGCGAGCCTGAAAACCCGACTGCTGCCAGCTTCCTCAACTGTATGAATTCCAGCTTCCTCATACCCTCAATCACTAGACCTACTAGAATCACTGATAGTACTGCCACGGCTCTTGATCACATCTGGACCAACATAACCTCTCCGCTTACTTCAGGGATAATCATCGATAGCACTACAGACCATTACCCCACATTTCTCCTAACTAACATTAACAAACCACCTCTAGAGACAAGGGAGATAAGCTTTAGGCTGCACAATGAAACTGCCATAGGTAATTTTATAGCTGCTGCTGCTAATGTCAACTGGGAGTCCGAATTAGGTAACATAGGGGACATCAACCTAGCAGTGCAATCTTTTCTTCAAAAACTCTTTATAACACCCACTGTCCTATGCTAACGAAACAAGTCACAACTAAAAGGCTAAACAATCCTTGGCTTACAAAGGGGATACTTAAATCCATTAATAAAAAACATGACCTTGAGAAGAAGTATAGGTTAGGAATCGTCTCCAAAGAACTTTCAAAGAATTACTCATCATTGCTATCTAAAATAATTAGAAGAGCCAAAATTAAATACTACGACGATAAATTTACCCAGACAAAGGGCAACATTAAGAATACATGAAGTACAAGTTCACAAATATTGGGATCAAAGAAGATTTTAAATAACAAACCAATAATCCTGTCAAATAATGATGGTCAGCTTTCAGCGTCTGACACTGCTTTTGAGTTCAATAGGTTCTTCTCTTTCATTGGTTCATCCCTTGCAAATGATATTCCATCTTCCAGTACTGACATTAAGGACTATCTTACAGGTAACTATCCACAGTCTCTGTACCTAAAGCCTATTAACTCCACTGACGTCAATGAGATAATCCTTTCCCTTAAAACCAAGTCTAGTGCCCTTGAGGAGATACCAACTTTAATCTACAAAAAAGCCTCCAGATTTTTAGCCCCTGCTATTGCATTGCTCTTCAACAAGTCACTTGAATTTCAAACCTTTCAGATATCCTAAAAAAAACAAGAGTAATCCCTGTCCACAAATGTAGTGATCCCACTGATGTTAACAACTTCAGACATATATCAATGCTGCCAAATTTGTCTAAAATATTTGAAAAGCTTATCTACAAGCAGCTTTACTCTTATCTCAGATTCAGATTCAGATTCAGATGTTTATTCAGGTAAGGTATATACATACAAGTGATGCTACATTAATGGATTGATATATAGATAGAGCTAGTACATACAATGCCTAAAGCCACTATTACGCAATGCGTTTCGGGCAAGAAAAACATTAATATCAAGAACTTAATACTAATTGAGCATAAAGAATAAAAGATGTTGAGAACAAATACAAATAAAGATAAAAAAAAGGGGGAACATGACTGAAAAAGCAGCACAAATACAATAGGTTGACAAACAGTGTTGATTAAAAAAAAAGAAAAAAAAAAGAAAATAAAAAGAAAATAACAGACATGGGTTGACAATAGAGGAGTGAGGTAGATTACAGGGAATTTATTAGGTAGTGTTTAGTTTTTATCTTAAACTGGTTGAGAGAGGTACAGTCTTTAACATGGTTGGGAAGGTCATTCCACATTCTGGGCCCCTTGATTTGCAGAGCATTTCTAGTTTGATTAAGACGTACTCTAGGAATATCAAAACTGTATTTATTTCTGGTGTGGTGCTCATGGGTTCTGTTACAACCTTCTATGAAGCTTTTAAGATCAGGATTGGCATTATAGTTTAGCGTTTTATATATGTATAATACACATGAGAGAATGTGCAGTGACTTAATATCTAACATATTAAGAGATTTGAGTAGGGGTACCGAGTGATGTCTGGGGCCAGAGTTGGATATTGTTCTAATAGCGGCTTTGTGTTGGGTAATTAGAGGACGTAAGTGATTTTGGGTAGTAGAACCCCAAGCACAAATACCATAGTTGAGATAAGGATAGATAAGGGAGTAATAGAGAGTCACCAGAGCAGGGCGTGGTACATAATATCTGATCTTAGAAAGAATGCCCACAGTTTTTGAAACTTTTTTTGATATATTTAGAATGTGTCCCTGGAAATTCAGCTTGTGGTCAATGAGAATGCCAAGGAATTTGCCATCTAATTTGTTACAAATTTGGGTATTGTTTATTTTGAGATTTATAAGACTAGAGGATTTATTGCCAAACAGAATATAGAAGGTTTTGTCAATGTTAAGGGTGAGTTTGTTGGCAGTTAGCCAAAGATGGACTTTATTTAGCTCAGTATTTACTGTGGCATTTAGAGCAAGAGGGTCAGGACTGGAGTAAATGAAGGTTGTGTCGTCAGCAAATAGAATTGGTTTGAGGTGTTGGGAGGCATTTGGAAGGTCATTAATGTAGATGAGAAAGAGGAGAGGGCCAAGTATGCTGCCCTGAGGAACACCAATGTTGATGGGTAGGGTGGGAGAAATTGTATTATTCACAGAAACATATTGGAGCCTGTCAGTAAGGTAGGACTCGAGGTATTGTAGGGAGTCTCCTCTGACTCCATAATGATGTAATTTAAGAAGAAGGTTATGGTGGTTGACAGTATCAAAAGCTTTACGCAGGTCCACAAATAACCCAACAGGGAACTCCTTTTTATCAAGAGCTGTATGAATCGAGTTAAGCATACTAATAAGTGCATCGTTAGTGCTTTTTTTGGGTCTGAAGCCATATTGGCAAGGGCTAAGTATATTGAGTTTGGCTAGATATGAGTAAAGCTGCTTGTATATAAGTTTTTCAAAAATTTTTGACAAGTTTGGCAGGATTGATATAGGTCTGTAGTTGTTAACATCTGTGGGGTCACCACATTTGTGGACAGGCGTTACTCTCGCTTTTTTTAGAATATCTGGAAAGGTTTGGAGTTCAAGTGACTTGTTGAAGAGCAAAGCAATAGCATCTAGTCAAACACAATATACTTAGCTCTTGTTAATATGGCTTCAGACCCCAAAAAAGCACTAACGATGCACTTATTTGTATGATTAACTTGATACATGCAGCTCTTGACAAAAATGAGTTCCCTATTGGGTTATTTGTGGACCTGCGTAAGGCTTTTGACACTGTCAACCACCAAAACCTTCTTCTTAAATTACAACATTATGGAGTCAGAGGTCACTCCATGCAGTACCTTAAGTCTTACCTTACTGACAGGCTCCAGTATGTTTCTGTGAATAATTCAATTTCTCCCACCCTACCCATCAACATTGGTGTTCCCCAGGGCAGCATACTTGGCCCTCTCCTCTTTCTCATCTACATTAATGACCTCCCAAATGCCTCCCAACATCTCAAACCAATTCTATTTGCTGACGACACGACCTTCATTTACTCCAGTCCTGACACCCTTGCTCTAAATGTCACAGTGAATACTGAGCTAAATAAAGTCCATCACTGGCTAATTGCCAACAAACTCACCCTCAATATTGACAAAACTTTCTATATTTTGTTTGGCAATAAATCCTCAAATCAAATAAATCTCAGGATTAACAATACCCAAATTTGTAACAAAGTAGATGGCAAATTCCTTAGCGTTCTCATTGACCGCAAGCTGAATTTCCAGGGACACATTCTAAATATTTAAAAAAAAGTTTCAAAAACTGTTGGCATTCTTTCTAAGATCAGATATTATGTACCTCGCCCTGCCCTGGTGACACTCTATTACTCTCTCATCTATCCTTATCTCAACTATGGTATTTGTGCTTGGGGTTCTACTACCCAAAATCATTTACGTCCTCTAATTACTCAACACAAAGCTGCTATTAGGACAATATCAAACTCTGGCCCCAGACATCACTCGGTACCCTTACTCAAATCTCTGAATATGTTAGATATTAAGTCACTGCACATCCTCTCATGTGTATTTTATATATATAAAACGCTGAACTGTAATATCAATCCTGACCTTAAAAGCTTCCTAGAAGGTTGTAACAGATCCCATGAGCACCACACCAGAAACAAATACCTATTTGATATTCGAAGAGTACGACGTAGTCAAACTTGAAATGCTTTTCAAATCAAATCAAATCAAATGTTTATTTAGGTAAGGTACATACATACAAGAGATTTTACAAAGAGTGATGGATTTATAGATAGGGCTAGTACATACAATGCCTAAAGCCACTATTACGCAAAGCGTTTCGGACATGAAAAACTTAAATGACTAAATAAGCTTAATACTAATTGAGCATAAAGAATAAAATGAGTTGAGAACAAATAAAAAAAAGAGATAAAAAGGGGTGAACATGGCTGAAAAAGCAGCACAAATACAATTTGGTCGACAAACAGCGCTCCTTAAAAAAAAAAACAGACATTGGTTGACAATAGAGGGGTAAGGTGAGTTACAGGGAATTTATTAGGTATAGCTTCGTTTTTATCTTAAACTGGTTGAGAGAGGTACAGTCTTTAACATGGTTGGGAAGGTCATTCCACATTCTGGGCCCCTTGATTTGAAGAGCATTTCTAGTTTGATTAAGTCGTACTCTAGGAATATCAAAACTGTATTTATTTCTGGTGTGGTGCTCATGGGGTCTGTTACAACCTTCTATGAAGCTTTTGAGGTCAGGATTGGCATTACAGTTCAGCGTTTTATATATGTATAATACACATGAGAGAATGTGCAGTGACTTAATATCTAACATATTCAGAGATTTGAGTAAGGGTACCGAGTGATGTCTGGGGCCAGAGTTGGATATTGTCCTAATAGCAGCTTTGTGTTGAGTAATTAGAGGATGTAAATGATTTTGGGTAGTAGAACCCCAAGCACAAATACCATAGTTGAGATATGGATAGATATAGATACTAAGTACCACCTAATTAACTCAATGTAACCTACCTCACCCCTAAATGTCAACCCACGTCTGTTATTTTTAAACAATGCTGTTTGTCGACCAAATTATATTTTTGCTTTTTACTGCCATGTCCCCCCCCCCCTTTTTTATTTTTTCTGATTTTTTCTCAACACTATTTATACTTTAATCTAAGTTAGTATTAAGTTTTAGTCTATAATGTTTTTCCTGCCCGAAACGCTTTGCTTAATAGTGGCTTTAGGCATTGTATGTAATAGTTCTATCTATAAATCCATCAACTTTTGTATTTTACCTTGTATGTATGTACCTTACCTGAATAAATATTTGTATTTGTATTTATTTGTAATATTTAACTAAGAAAGTATCTAAAACAGTTGGCATACTCTCCAAAATAAGATACAGTATTATGGTCCTAACTCTGCTCTCCTCTCACTATATTATGCACTAATCTATCCCTATCTTAATTATGGTATATGTGCATGGGGGTTTACCACTGCAAACCACCTTAAGCCCATCATCACACAGCAAAAATCTGCTATCAGAATAATAACTAACTCTGCTATCAGACAACACTCAGCTCCCTTGTTTAAATCCCTAAACTTGCTAAATATTAACTCCCTCCACAAATTCTCTTGTGTCAACTACATTTACAAAACCCTGTTCTTAAATGCAAATCCTGCTGCAAACATATAAATTTTGACACTAGCTCTCCACATATGTCAGTTGCTTAATTTAGAACCTGTACTTGAGGTCGATCTCGAACCCATTGTTGATGTGATGACTTATATTGAATTTTGTAACTAGCTCATCAAGATTGTAACTTGCTTAGCTAAATGAATTGTGGGGTTCAGTCCCTGAGCTCATTATGTGCCTCTGTAACCATTTCCACTACCGCCCACAAGATGGGTATGGGGTGCATAATAAATGAACTAAACTAAACTATAGTTTTTTTCATTGTTGCTTTAAAATTGCACTGTATCTATTGCTACCCAATCTCCCAATCTTTATGTACCCAATCCGAACATCTTTACCATTATGATCACTGCTGTCTTCTTATATGTGCTATCAAATTAATCTTGTTTAAATTACCAATCAAGCTGTCAATGTAATCAATCAGAGCTTTAATATACCAATGTGCTTTAATATACTTACTAATCTCTCTCATCTCATTATTTTTCTTGCAATGTATTTGTTATCATTTTATTAATTCTGCTAGAATTTACCTACTTAAAATTATCTGTTAGATTAAGGACCTGCCCGAAACCCTGCGCGTACTAGTGGCTTTACAAGATTGTAAATACCATGCTATGTATTCTCACATACCCAATGTACCTTCTTGTATATAAATAAATAAATAAATAAACAAATAAATACATAAATAAATGTATGTATGTATGTATGTATTAGTGGGGAGCGCAGAGATTGCGAGGGAGAAACAAAAGAGGAGAGTGTTGTGTTGTGAAGGAGGGAGTCATCGTGGAGCTGCTGGTGGTGGTGGAGCTGCTCGCCTCACACCATGACCCTCACACTCTGACTACCTCACACTCTGACTACCTCACACTCGTCACCTTACATCATGGAGCACAGTGCCATCGACGCCTGCATAGAGGAGTGGGAGACTCTCAGCAACGAGTACAGAGCACTGGAGGTAGGTCGAGGGGCCCACTGGGCACTGGAGGTAGGTCGAGGGGCCCACTGGGCACTGGAGGTAGGTCGAGGGGCCCACTGGGCACTGGAGGTAGGTCGAGGGGCCCACTGGGCACTGGAGGTAGGTCGAGGGGCCCACTGGGCACTGGAGGTAGGTCGAGGGGCCCACTGGGCACTGGAGGTAGGTCGAGGGGCCCACTGGGCACTGGAGGTAGGTCGAGGGGCCCACTGGGCACTGGAGGTAGGTCGAGGGGCCCACTGGGCACTGGAGGTAGGTCGAGGGGCCCACTGGGCACTGGAGGTAGGTCGAGGGGCCCACTGGGCACTGGAGGTAGGTCGAGGGGCCCACTGGGCACTGGAGGTAGGTCGAGGGGCCCACTGGGCACTGGAGGTAGGTCGAGGGGCCCACTGGGCACTGGAGGTAGGTCGAGGGGCCCACTGGGCACTGGAGGTAGGTCGAGGGGCCCACTGGGCACTGGAGGTAGGTCGAGGGGCCCACTGGGCACTGGAGGTAGGTCGAGGGGCCCACTGGGCACTGGAGGTAGGTCGAGGGGCCCACTGGGCACTGGAGGTAGGTCGAGGGGCCCACTGGGCACTGGAGGTAGGTCGAGGGGCCCACTGGGCACTGGAGGTAGGTCGAGGGGCCCACTGGGCACTGGAGGTAGGTCGAGGGGCCCACTGGGCACTGGAGGTAGGTCGAGGGGCCCACTGGGCACTGGAGGTAGGTCGAGGGGCCCACTGGGCACTGGAGGTAGGTCGAGGGGCCCACTGGGCACTGGAGGTAGGTCGAGGGGCCCACTGGGCACTGGAGGTAGGTCGAGGGGCCCACTGGGCACTGGAGGTAGGTCGAGGGGCCCACTGGGCACTGGAGGTAGGTCGAGGGGCCCACTGGGCACTGGAGGTAGGTCGAGGGGCCCACTGGGCACTGGAGGTAGGTCGAGGGGCCCACTGGGCACTGGAGGTAGGTCGAGGGGCCCACTGGGCACTGTGTAACACCGTAAGGTGTTTGGTTTAGTTTTATTTAAAAATACATAAGAGATACACGAGTCACAGACAAGGATTTGAGAGGTGCCAGTTTGGTCGGCCTGAGTCTCGCACCTCTAAGCGTTAATGACCTCAAGTGACCTGAGGTCAGATCAAGCGAATTCCACCTTGCTTCTGCTAATCTGATAATTGGCCTTGAAATATGCCGACGTTTAAGGAGTGGCTTGGTAGAGTGCCTGAGGCTGAGTTAGTTTCTAGGTTCCCCAATATATACTCGGAGAGCAGAGCATAGAGGAAGCAATAGGAGACGAGACAGCAGAGCAGATAAGACGGCCTAGAAAGGGAAGCTGTCAGCCGGCAGGGCAGGACAGTCTCTGTCAACTACAGACCCCCTCCCTCTGTCCAGCTATAGGCAGACACTTGGCGAGTTGAACATTAAGGTGACTTAGTCGTGTTACAACTGTTGTGTGAGGATCAGGGGCAGTCCAGTTGTAGGGTTCTCGAATTCTTGGATGATGACTCGCTTTGCATATTAAACTTGAATAATTGAATTGCTTAAATTATGATACTTATGTTAAATATAACATAAATATAAATATAACATAAGTATCATAATTTAAGCAATTCAATTATTCAAGTTTAATATGCAAAGCGAGTCATCATCCAAGAATTCGAGAACCCTACAACTGGACTGCCCCTGATCCTCGCACAACAGTTGTAACACGACTAAGTCACCTTAATGTTCAACTCGCCAAGTGTCTGCCTATAGCTGGACAGAGGGAGGGGGTCTGTAGTTGACAGAGACTGTCCTGCCCTGCCGGCTGACAGCTTCCCTTTCTAGGCCGTCTTATCTGCTCTGCTGTCTCGTCTCCTATTGCTTCCTCTATGCTCTGCTCTCCGAGTATATATTGGGGAACCTAGTAACTAACTCCGCCCACAAGTAGATAGCCTCAGGCACTCTACCAAGCCACTCCTTAAATGTCGGCATGTTTGAAGGCCAATTATCAGATTAGCAGAAGCAAGGTGGAATTTGCATGATCTGACCTCGGGTCACTTGAGGTCATTAACGCTTAGAGGTGTGAGACTCAGGCCGACCAAACTGGCACCTCTCAAATCCTTGTCTGTGACTCGTGTATCTCTTATGTATTTTTAAATAAAACTAAACCAAACACCTTATGGTGTTACAACTAAGAGGTAGGTCGAGGGGCCCACTGGAAGTAGGTCACTTCTGATGGTTTTTCTGCCGAGTTCTCTTGGTTTAGCTCTCTGCGCCATTCAAGTTCAGGACCTATTCCCATCGGCGTGGTCTTGGCATCTTCCTGTGTACGTGGCACTGTTCCTAGACTGCGAGGCTCTCGCAGTGGACGCTTTTCGGCAGGACTGGTAGAGATGAGGGTTCCTGTACCTTTTTCACTCTGTCCAGCTGTTGCTGTGGGTTCTGGCACAGTTGGAATCCTTCCGATAGTGGACAATGCTCCTGGCCCCATATTGGTGGGCCCAACCTTGGTTTAGGGGCTGCTTGTTCGATGTTAAAACCTGGGCACTTTTTTGCAGCTCCACCTTTTTCAGCAAGTCAGGCGGGTGAGGTACTGTACCTCGCTGGTTTGACCTTCTGCGCTATATGCGTCTGGTCTTTCTAATGCATGTGCATCACCATTTGTATGGTGATCAGGTGACTAATTTGGTGTCCCACCTGCAGTCTTCTCAGCATCGTTATGGAGTTTCTTGGCGGGCTTTCCACCATTTTATTTTTTTTCTTAATGTTTTGTTTATATCGGATAAGGTTGTTTTGTCCTTTCCATCGTGGCTTTTTTTTCTGGATCAGCATCTCGTGTTGAATACTGTTGCTTCTTATCGTAATTAGCAAAGTGTAGTTACATAATGAGAGCTACGCTCTCATTTTAAGTGCAAACTAACATTAATAACGGTAGTACTGTACTCTAAACAACAAGCGAGAAGGGTTATTCAATAAACTCAATTTTAATAATAAAAGGATAGACTGGGAGGAAATAAACAGGGAACTTGCAAACATTCAATGGGAAAATGTTCTAAGAAATAAAAATCTTACACAAGGAATAGAAAAACTGACATCTGAAACATATGAAGTCTGTCTGAAATATGTTCCTTTGAGGAAAGCCAGAAAGAGGTTCAATGTAGAAAGAGAACGCAGACGACATTACAAAAGAAGGAAGAAATTAATGGAAATGATTAAGCAGACATGACTTTCCATACAAAGAAGGAATAATTTAAACAGGGAGATTGAAGAAATTGAACAGAGACTGAAGCATTCGTATCAGACTGAAGAAAGGCAACTGGAACAGAAAGCATTTCAAGAAATAATGGAAAAACCCAAAATATTTCTTCACATACGCTAAATCAAAAGCAAAAACCACTGCCAGAATTGGACCTATTCGTATTAGTGAAGGCTCATACACTGAGGATGACGAAGAAATTAGCGAAATCCTGAAAAAGCAGTACGAGGACATGTTTAGCACTCCGATAAACAGCATGAAAGCGGAAGATCCGGACAACTTCTTCATGCATGATATCCAAACACCTGTAAAAATGTATAACTGATTTTTTTTTTTTTTTGTTCTTTGGGCAGGGATATTCCTGCATGGGCCCTAAGCCTCTGGCTGGCCTATTAAGTGTTGAGGAACTGATATCAACACAAGCATAACAGATTTTGAAAGAGAAATTGACAATATGTCCATGCACTCAGCCCCAGGTCCAGACTAACGGAATTCAATATTCATAAAGAAATGCAAAGTGCCAGTAGCACAGGCCCTCGGTATAGTGTGGAGGAAGAGCTTGGACACGGGGGAGATACCAGATGCACTTAAAGCAGCAGGCATAGCCGCTCTACACAAGGGAGGGAGCAAAGCATTGGCAAGGAATTATAGACCAGTTGCACTAACATCCCACATAATAAAAGTATTTGAGAGAGTGATCAGGAGTCAGGTCACTAGATTCATATAAACAAATGGCCTCCACAATCCAGGCCAACATGGATTTAGAGCAGGAAGATCCTGTCTCTCTCAGCTACTTGACCATTACGACAAAATCATTGGGGCATTAGAAGAAAAACAGAATGCAGATGTTGTATACACAGACTTTGCAAAGGCATTCGACAAATGTGACCATGGAGTGATGGCACACAAAATGAGGTAAATGGGTATAACTGGTAAAGTAGGACACTGGATTCTCGATTTCCTGTCGAAAAGAACACAGAGTAACAGTCAATCAAATAAAATTGAGTCAAAGCGCAGTTAAAAGCTCTGTACCTCAAGGTACAGTCCTTGCACCACTGCTGTTCCTTGCTTTCATATCAGATATAGACAAAAATACAAATCACAGCTTCGTGTCATCCTTTGCAGATTATACAAAATTCAGCATGAAAGTTACCTCTGCTGAAGACATTGAAAAACTACAGATACAGTATTAACAAAGTTTTCGGTTGGGCAGCAGAAAATAACATGTTTAACAGTGATAAATTCCAGGTACTCGGGTACAGCAAAAATGAGGAGCTGAAACATAATAAAGGGTACAAAACAATCGAATCTGCCCATAGTAGGAAAGCAGCATGTCAAGGATTTGGGAATAATGATGTCCGACGACCTAATGTTTAGGGAGCATAACTAAACAAATATTGTCGGCCCGAAAAATGTTAGGATGGATTATGAGAACCTTCAAGTCCAGAGATCCCATCACAATGGTTGTACTCTTCAAATCACTTGTGTTGTCCCGTCTTCAGTACTGCTCAGTACTCGCTTCCCCCTTCAGAGCAGGAGAGATTGCCGAGAGGGAATACAGAGAACATATACGGCACGCATAGACGAGAGAGAGCACCTAAATTATTGGGATCGTCTCAAAGCTCTCCAAAATGTACTCGCTAGAAAGGAGACGAGAGATGCCAAATAATATACACATGGAAAATACTGGAGGGCTAGGTCCCAAATCTACACAGTAAAATAACAACGTACTGGAGTGAACGATATGGAAGAAAATGCAGAATAGAACCAGTGAAGAGCAAATGTGCCATAGGCACAATCGGAGAACACTGTATAAATATTGTAGGTCCGCGATTGTCCGCATCATCTGCAAACTCATTCATATAATTTTGTATTCCTTCCAGTAGATCGTTGACGTAGATGAACATTACTGGTGCAAAAATTTAAGCCTGTGGTACTCTGCTACTAACGTTCCTCCAGTCAGATACATTCTCTGATTACTGCCCTCGATTGTCTCTGTCTTGCAGTGTTGGCAGAGCTGCTGTACCTTGTATTTGGTGTGAATGTCACTTCTGCCCCACTTCTCCAAGCTTTCTTGTGCAATTTTTTTGCCTCTGGCCTGCTTATGCACTATCTGAACCTTTTGTCTTTGGACCGGGTTCATTCTTTCTTCACATCGATTTGTTGTGGCCCCTCCGGTTTGTGATTGTTTTTGGTAAGTGTTGTTTTTGGCCTTGGTAGCTGCTTTGTGCTACTTGTGAGCCACCAGTTCTGTCAGTGGACATGCTCTGGGTTGGTTTGGTTTCCTTGGTTTCCTGTTCCAGGGCTCGTGTGTCTCAGGTCATCTGCAGTGTCATTGAATCTAGCCAACCTGCAATCTACCCTCGTACCCATGGTGTTATGAAGTATGCCGCTCTCTCGCATGTGTTTGGGAATGTGTCTTGGGACGATATTCAGGCACGAGGTTTTGGAGGTCTTAATTAAAGGGTTTTGGCCGCCAGGTTTCTGGTAATGTCCCAGGCCCTCTGTGGCCTTGTGTTGCTTTGGGCTGTCTGTCGCTGCTGTGTTTTCCTCGAATTGACACCTGCAGTGCTGCTGCCTCCCTAGTAAGTCTGTTGTTTCTTCTCTGTGGGTAGTTAGCTTCAGGGAGTCAACAGGGCTTTCCACAGAAAACCATCTTCAAATGTACATAATGAAATGCCAGTTTTTGGGCGAGCCCAGGAGGCTCCCCGACACCCTCCCTCCCTCCCTCAGGTTGGCGGCATTCATCATTCAAGAACTGGCTGGTGGGCGGCCAAGCTCACTTGGGCCGGCTTCCTCTCCCCCTGCAGAGATGGGGGTTGTGCTAATGAGTGGGTGGGGGGTTAGTTAGATGAAGTTCTGCTTGTTTTCTTTGGGGGGGGGGGGGGGAGTTATTTTGCTCTTTTGAGGACATAGGTTGCAATTTTCAAGTAGGTAGTGATCTACTTGATTTGCCTAACTTTCTGGGTGCCTTCCCAGGTCGATGTCAAAATGACAAATTTTAAATGTAAAGTGTTCATGGACCATTAGTCCCTGTGCCTCTCTGAAGGGGGCCAGGTTCTGGCTTGTGGACCCCGGTAGGCAGTACAAGAACTCTGCGACTGATAACACTCAAGTAGTATGGCACTTGATCAGTAAGATAGCTTCAGGGAGCCGACAGTGCTTACCCAGAAGCTGGCATTTCATTACATTCGATGCTGGTTTTTGTTTTATTTTGGCTTGTCATTTTTGTTTAATTAACAAGTACATGCAAAATGGTATAAAAGAAGAATGTTGGGTTTCTAGGTGCGGCAAGTATATACTGACCCTAAAGTCACTAAGACGCAGTATTTCAGGCATGGTGTGGGAATATTCTCAAATAATACCAAATCTCTGTTTTTTCACCCCTATCAGTTCTAACAATGTCTAGCTTTGTCTTTAAAGTAATAGGTTGTCTTTTCCTCGGCACTGGTGCATTATCAACATGCTTCCTATCCTTATCAGCCATCGTTAATGGTATTTTCCTCAAAGTCTAAAGAAAGCCCAGCACTAGCTAGTCTGGGCACAAAAAAACTGTTAGGCACTGCGAGTCTCCACAGGTACAAGTGACATTGTACACACGATGGTTTGCCAACTTATTTTAAAACCTACTTACCTAACCCAAGAAACCTAATGTTACCAAAAGAAACCTACTCTAACATATCCGTGCCTAACACCTAGGAACCGGTGACTGAGCGGACAGAATACTGGACGCGTGATCCTGTGGTCACGGGTTCGATCCCGGGCGCCGGCGAGAAACAATGGGCAGAGTTTCTTTCACCCAGATGCCCCTGTTACCTTGCAGTAAATGGGTACCTGGGAGTTAGTCGGCTGTCATGGGCTGCTGCCTGGGGGTGGAGGCCTGGTCGAGGACCGGGCCGCGGGGACACTTAAGCCCCGAGATCATCTCGAGATAACCTCAAGATAACGTAGTGTAGTCCAAGCTAATATATAACCAAATGATGTTTATAGTTTTGACAATTGGAAAATAAGCTGTTGAAAAGTATTTTTGTACATTTTGACCATCCTCCTCCTTCCCAGTGAGCTGTGAAGATGGTTTTATACAATACTTCACCACGTAGGCTGCCACATGGATTATTTGGTGCACTGATCATAGTTCTGGGGACACTGGAGGGTTTGGTTAGCAATTTGATGCATAAAGGGGAACATAAGAGGATGTTTGGATGGACGAGTGTTTGTATAACAGGGACCTCCTGTATTTATATATGACAAAATAATAAATATTGCGAAGTACTCTACTGTACTGTATTTGAAAGTTTAAACATTTTTAAAGTTTGGAAGGGGGTTAAAAATGATACAGTAGACTGGATTTTTGAGGTGGCTTTATACTTGTGAAGATATAATGCAATTTGATGAGTAATAGTCTATAGTTCTCTAATATTTGTTCCTAATGATTGGTTTTTCATCTAAATATTTTTCAGAAAATTCACAAGGAATATCGAGAAAAATTGGAAGATCTAACCCAGCTACAACAAAAGTGTATCAAAGGGATCGCGCACCAGCGATATAGAATTACTATCATTAAACAGTCCCTTAAAAAGTTAAGTCCATGTTATTTTTGTCTTTTTAAGTAGTTAATACTGTACTGCAATGAATGGTACCTGTACTATTTAATATAATTGTCAATAGGAAGGAAGGGGTAGTGCCACAGAAGGGTTTTTCATTTGATACCTGTGGCAGACAAGAAATGCTTAGATAATATTTCCTATCTCATGGGTTGTTCACCTAGCATTGAATGTGTTTTAGGCAACTACTGTTAGTTGCATATTGAGGAAGAGGCAGTAGTTGACCAGTATAAATCTAACATGTTTCCTGTACCTGGCTATGGAAAACCATAGTGACCCCATACTTGACTGTATATTACATTAATTATTTGGTGTACCCAATAGGGACACCAATTTTTTTAATTTTTTTTAAGTTCTTGCCTTGTAAACTTGAAAAACTGTGTGACCAAAATGTGTTGGTACCTTCTTAAATTATGAAATGTGCATTATGTCTGTCTCTGTGTGTGTGTGTGTCTGTGTAATTACTTAAGTATAGTTACAGGATGAGAGCTACGCTCATGGTGTCCCGTCTTCCCAGCACTGTCATATAACTTTGAAACTACTGACGGTCTTGGCCTCCACCACCTTCTCACCTAACTTGTTCCAACCGTCTACCACTCTGTTTGCGAAAGTGAATTTTCTTATTTCTTCAGCATCTGTGTTTAGCTAGTTTAAATCTATGACCTCTTGTTCTTGAAGTTCCAGAACTCGGGAAATCTTCCCTATCAATTTTATCAATTCCTTTTACTATTTTGTACGTAGTGATCATATCTCCTCTTTTTCTTCTGTCTTCTAGTTTTGGCATATTTAATGCCTCTAACCTCTTCTCGTAGTTCTTGCCCTTCAGTTCTGGGAGCCACTTAGTAGCATGTCTTTGCACCTTTTCCAGTTTGTTGATGTGTTTCTTAAGATATGGGCACCACACAACAGCTGCATATTCTAGCTTTGGTCTAACAAAAGTCGTGAACAATTTCTGTAGTATTTTGCCATCCATGTATTTAAAAGCAATTCTGAAGTTAGAATGCGTAGCATAGGCTCCTCGCACAATGTTCTTTGTGGTCCTCAGGTGATAGAAAACTATCTAGAACCACCCTTAGATCTTTCTTTATCAGAATTCTTTAAAGATTCCTCACATAATTTATAGGTTGTGTGGGGTCTGTTCTCCTATTCCGCATTCCATAACATGGCATTTATTCACATTAAATTCCATTTGCCAAGTGGAGCTCCATATACTTATTTTGTCCAGGTCTTCTTGAAGGGTATGGCAATCATCTTGTGTGTGTCTCTCTCTCTGTCTGTCTCTCTCTGCGTCTGTCTCTGTGCACTCTATTTGTGCTTGCGGGGGTTGAGCTATGGCTCTTTGGTCCCGCCTCTCGACTGTCAATCAACTGATGTACAGGTTTCTGAGCCTACTGGGCTCTATCATATCTACACTTGAAACTGTGTATAGAGTCAGCCTCCACCACATCACTTCCTAATGCATTCCATTTGTCAACCACTCTGACACTGAAAAAGTTCTTTCTGATATCTCTATGGCTCATTTGGGCACTCTATTTCCACCAGGGTCCCCTAGTGCATGTGCTCCTTCTGTTAAAGAGCCTGTCTTTATATACCCTATCAGTTCCTTTGAGAATGTTATATGTCATGATCATGTTCCCCCTAACTTTTGTGCCTTCCAGCGACGTGAGGTTTAATTCCCGTAGTCTCCTCGTAGCTCATACCTCTTGGCCTGGGTACTAGTCTGGTGGCAAATCTTTGAACCTTTTACAGTTTAGTCTTATGCTTGACTAGATATGGACTCCATGCTGGGGCTGCATACTCCAGGATTGGTCTGATATAGGTGGTATACAAAGTTCTGAATGATTCCTTACACAAGTTTCTGAATGCCATTCTTATGTTAGCTAACCTGGCATATGCTGCTGATGTTATCCTCTTGATATGGGCTTCAAGGGACAGGTCTGGCATGATAACAACCCCTAAGTCTTTCTCTCCTTCTGACTCTTGAAGAATTTCATCTCCCAAATGATATCTTGTATCTGGCCTCCTGCTCCCTACACCTATCTTCATTACATTATATGTAATGAAGAGTGAAGATTCACTCTTCACTCATCTGAGTGAAGATTCATTATATGTAATGAATAATGAAGTCCTACTCTCTGGGAGATCATTTACATATATCAGAAACAGGATAGGACCAAGTACAGAGCCCTGTGGGACTCTGTACTCTGTGTGGGTTAGACAAGATGTACAGTAATAAGTAACAATTAAATCCTTGGCAGGCTGGATCACAGAGATGATCCTGACAACAGAGAAAGAAATGCGCTGCTTCAGACTGACCTCATTCGGCGGAAGGCTCAACTATATGACATGGAGAACAACATTCCAAAAGAGAACGGTCTCTACCTTAAGATCATTCTCGGCAATATTAATGTCTCAATATTAAACAAAGAAGAAAAGTAAGTACTACTGTATATATATGTGTATATATATATATGTGTGTATGTGTATGTATGTATAATATTATATAGCAGTTAATGGAAATATTTAATCTACATTTTCTTTGCAGAAATTTTTTCCTTAGTGTGTTATTGAGTATATACAGTAGGGCGCTATCAGTTCAGTGTTTGGTTCCTGGGCTCTCCACAAATTAGCTAATCTTCCCTTCCCCACTTGCATGCACTTGCGAAGGTGGGGCTTCAGAGTTGACAATTGGCCTCTGCAAGCACGAGTATATCCAGTTGAGTACCAACACACTGCCTATAGCTAGCTAAAAATGTGAGGACTAATGCTAGGGAAAATAGCCGAGGTGTTTTCGTCAAAACTAGCGCCGGCTGGATATGATAGGAGAGGGCGGGGCAAGGAGGGGTAGGGAAGGGGAGGCGACAAGGGGGGGGGTGAGGGAGGTGGCAAGGGGGAGAGTGGGAAGGGGAGGCAACAAGGGGGGGGGGTGAGGGAGGCGGCAAGGAGGGGTGAGGGAGGTGGCAAGGGGGGAGGGGGAGGTGGCAAGGAGGGAAGAGGAGGGGGAGGCAGCAAAAGGGGAGGGAGAGGCAGCAAGGAGGGGGAGAGGCAGCAAGGAGGGGGAGGAGGGAGAGGAGGCGGGGGGAGATCTAACACAACATCATTTAGTGTCCAAGAGGCAGAGTTCCTACTACCTGTACTACAAACAAGCAAAGTTGGAATTGACAAAAAAATGAAGCAATTGTTGGTGATTTTTTGCCATGACTGGTGGTAAAGAAATTCCATTAAACTTTAAATTTACACAAAAGGATGTAAAGTATGTAAATTTCCTCTCAAATTTGTTTCAATTCAGATTAGTTATATACTGTGTTTAAACGTAATATTCAAAAGTTGATATAGAAAAGAAGGTACACATTCAACAAAGGTTTGATGAAGTAAAAACTGTCAGGGGGAACACAGTTTTCATCAAATTATAGCTATCTGTTGTAGGTATATGTTCTGATGGATGTACTACATAAAGTTCAATGAATGACAGGGATTTAATATTCGTCCAAAAGCTGATTAAGTAAAAGATCTTTCCTTGAAAGAAGGAAGTTTTATTATTGGACAATGTCTTTTGTCATCATTATGGAAAAACTGTTGGGCTTTATCTTGATTTTTCAGAGAAATGTTTAAATTAAAAAATATAATCTTTAATACCTCAATGTAGACGAAGATGTATGATGGGTAGAAATTAAAGTACTATACTCGCCTAGTTGTTTGTGTTGGTTGAGGTTTGGCTCTTTCGTTCAGCCTCTCGACTATCGATGAACTGGTATACAGGTTCCTGAGCTTATTGGGCTCTATATCTACATTTGAAACTGTGTATGGAGTCTGCCTCCACCACATTACTGCCTGGTTAATACCTGGTTACCTGGTTGATGGGGTTCTGGAAGTTCTTCTACTGCCCAAGCTCGGCCTGAGGCCAAGCTTGACTTGAGAGTTTGGTCCACCAGGCTGTTGCTTGGAGCAGCCTGCAGGCCCACATATGCCCACATGAAATGCCTAGTACATTTCATTTGTTAACTACCCTGTCCAGTGTAACACTTTACCAAACCCATCGGAAGAATTGGGGGTCAGGTGTGTTTTACAAATTTACATTCTAAATGTACGGTAGCTGACGTATTTGGGCGCCTGATAGCTGGGTGGACAGCACTTCGGATTCGTAGTCCTGAGGTTCCGGGTTCGATCCCCGATGGAGGCGGAGACAAATGGGCAAAATGTTATTTCAACCTGATGCTCCTGTTCATCTACCAGTAAATAGGTACCTGGGAGTTAGACAGCTGCTACGGGCTGCTTCCTGGGGGGAGGGGGGGGGGTGTAACAAAAAAGAGGCCTGGTCGAGGACCGGGCCGTGGGGACGCTAAGCCCCGAAATCATTTCAAGATAACCTCAAGATAAGAAGCTATATTTCAAAATTTGTAATAATGCTTCAGTGAACATATTACATTACATATTTTTACATGGTATTATTTTCAACTTATAATTTAGTAAAATATTTAATTATTTGTGGGTAACTGCACAACATTGTATTTAAAACATTTGGTTAATAATAGATACATGTTCAAAAATACCAACATAGATTTTGTTATAAACATTAAATAATGTGCTTGTAACAAAATGTACAACAAAGCTTAATATAAAAGTTGCAGGCCATACTTCAAATAATAAAGTAAAAAACAAAAAAAAACAAAATTCATATTTTTATAACCTTGGGGGGAGGGGTTGCTGCCTCCCAAAAATTGTAATTGAACTATTGAAAAGTATTATCTAGCTATGGTATGCTTTATTTTTTCTTTAACTTAATTGTTTTATTATAATAATAATAATTGGGGGCTTGGGGCCAACTGGAAATTTTACCCCCCCCCCCCCCCCCATATCTCTGGAACTAATTGATCAGTACGGTGTATTGCTAAAAGTTGACGTGTTAATCACTCGTTAATCTTCAACTTCACCAAGTTTCAGGAAAATCAAAGATGTGTGGTGGATTTTATTTTTGTCTGATTTGTCTTTGGATGCATCACCAGTTACATACTCTTGGTCTAATTGTAATCATATTTACTTTGCCATCAGGTACCGGTACAAAGATGAGTACGAGAAGTTCAAGCTTGTTATTAATCTTGTAGCATTTGCCATCTCTACCTTCAATATACTTACAAACATCAGGTAATTATATATATATATATATACAGTATATGTATATACAGTGTGTGTTAATGTAAAATGTGTTTGGTGTGAACTTGCTTGAATGAACTATGAGGCAAGGCTGCTTTGTTCCAAATGGGATTCCGTATGGACAGTTAGACTCCAGACAACCCCTTCCCACCCAGGTAAATAAATGCATATTCTGTGATGCATATACCTGTACAGGTTTGTGACTTAGAGCTATCATAACCTATCTTCAATACTATATTAAAAAAAAATCAGAAAATCTAGTTATTAATCATTTTGACCTTCACAAACAATTCAATATCCAAATTTTATCAACTGTACATGACAATTATTTTTGGCACAAACATTATGTAATGACCAGGTTCCAAATTCACCAAGTGTTGTGCATTTCTTCTTCAATCGCGGCATCAAAAAAATCTTGGCTCTGTAAGAAGGCCCCTATGCAAGAACCAGCAAGGTGTTTTTTCAAAATTATTAAGGATTTGGTTCTGATTTACCTGCTTCTTGACAGAAGTCACTAATACTTTTTGTTTTGCCAGAGTGAAGGTAATATTGTTCATCTTATCATTTGGCTAATCATGTTGCTGGCTTTGCTGGACAACCAACCAATCTCATGCATCTTATATCAGGTGATGTATGTTAACAAAGTGAGTTTACATATTCACTAAATGGAAGAAGAACTCTGCTTCTGTGTACCCATTATATAGATAGCATATTTTAGCATTAAATTGTGCAAAGGAATGAAATATACTGCGAGCTGCTGCAAGCAACAGCCTAGTGGACCAAACTCACAAGTCAAGCCTGGCCTCGAGCCGGGCTTGGGGAGTAGAAGAACCCCCAGAACCCCATCGAGCAGGTATACTTGCTAGTTTGCTAGTAAGCTCCTTTGGAGGCCTTCTATATCTCTCATGGTTGAAGTATCATTGGGAGAGAACTGCATTGAGGGACTAGTGGGGGTGTGAGAGAAGATGACATACAGTATAATAAAATGTGTCCCATTTATTTATGTAGTATATGTACAGTACGAGTTTACTTTATTTTTGGTTTGTTTATAAATAAAATATACATGCCGGTTGGTCATTAAACTACTGCCACAGCCTTAACACTTTTGCATTCCGATGAATTGTTTTAGCGTACCTTACTTTGAGGTTACCTCGATGGTTTCAGGGCTTAGCGTCCCTGCGGCCCAGTCTTCGACTAGGACTTCTCGTTGCTGGACTGGTCAACCAGGCTGTTGGACACGGATGCTTGCAGCCTGACATGCGAGTCACAGCCTGGTTGATCAGGTATTCTTTGGAGGTGCTTATCCAGTTCTCTCATGAACACAGAGGTCGGCCAGTTATTCTCCCTTGTGTGTACCTTGAGGTTACCTTGAGGTGCTTCCGGGGCTTAGCGTCCCCACGGCCCGGTCGTCAACCAGGCCTCCTGGTTGCTCGACTGATCAACCAGGCTGTTGGACGCGGCTGCTCGCAGCCTGACGTATGAGTCACAGCCTGGTTGATCAGGTATCCTTTGGAGGTGCTTATCCAGTTCTCTCTTGAACACTGTGAGGGGTCGGCCAGTTATGCCCCTTATGTGTAGTGGAAGCGTGTTGAACAGTCTCAGGGCTCTGATGTTGATCGTTCTCTCTGAGTACCTATTGCACCTCTGCTCTTCAATAGGGTTATTCTGCACATCCTGCCATGCTTTCTGGTCTTGTGTATTCACCTAGTTGTGCTTGCGGGGGTTGAGCTCTAGCTCTTTCGGCTCGCCTCTCGACTGTCAATCCATTCTTTTTTTCATTGCCTGCCTGCCTGCAGCCCATAATAGCTGTCGTAACTACAAAGTACCTTTTTACTGCTAGGTAACAGGGTGAAAGAAACTCTGCCCATTTGTTTCCGCCATCGCTGGGGATCAATCCCCGGGTCATAGGACTACGAATCCAAAGCACTGACCACTTGGCCACAGGCCTCTGTAAATGTGGTGTTATTTCTGTATGCAGGTTTGGGACCAGCCCCTCTACTATTTTCCACGTGTAAATTATTATGTATCTCTCCCAGTACATGGGGCCTGACAACTGAGTGGACAGTGCTTCGGATTCGTAGTCCTGACGTTCCGAGTTTGATCCCCGGTGGAGGAGGAAACAAATGGGAAGAGTTTCTTTCACCCTGATGCTCCTGTTCACCTAGCAGTAAATAGGTACTTGGGAGTTAGACAGCTTTGTGGTCACTTGTTAGACACTTGGGAGTTAGTGTTTTGTTTGTCTTCCTTGGCATCTAATGCCATGTCATAGTGGTCCAGCAATTTTGATAGGCAAGAGCACCCTGTTCTGAAACCATGCTGTCCAGGGTTATGGAGATGCTGTGATTCCATGTATTTTGTGATCTTACTTCTTGGCACTCTTTCAAAGATTTTTTATGATGTGTGATGTTAGTGACATCAGTCTGTAATTTTTTGCCTTCGGCTTAGCACCACTTCATAAAGGAGGAAATATCTCTGCTGTTTTTAGTATACAGGTATCAGGAATAACGCCCGTATCTAGGCTCTCTCCAAAGAATGTGAAGGACCTGCGATAGTGGTTTTTACAGTTCTTGATGAATACCAATACTTCATTATTGTTAATACGTTATCAATACTCTAACAGTTAACATTGCGATGACTCTAAAATGTCATGCAATTGACATTTATAAATTTTAGTATATTCATAGCTGTCATGCATAATCTATTATAATGGCATTTTTTTCTGGAGGGAGTTTTTTGTGGTTCCCTGAAGCTATATGCAGAGATGGTTCCCATCTTCCAAGTTGCATCAGCTGTGGAGTTCTTGGGCTTCTTGGGGACCTGACCCAGAACCTGGCCCCAGTTTTCCCTCGGAGGGAAAGGGTGAAGGGACATTTTGCCACCTCGCTGGGAAAGGCATCCAGAAAGGCAGCGAGTCGAAACGAACCGCTGTTGGGTTCAAAACACAATCCTCATATCCGGCCTAATGAACCCCCTCAACTATGTAAACAAAGGATTGAATCTTTTGAAACAAACGAAGTCATTTGCCCCAACTTTCCACTTGTTTCGGGGGGGGGGGTTGAGCTGTTAGCTCTTGCACTGATGTGATTGGGGTCATTTGACTGCTGTAGTGGTTCTCGGTCACCTTTCTTCTGTGTGCGTTGCACTGTTCAGCTAAAGGGGTGCAATAGTGGTATGGAAAAAAGATAATTATAGAAAGGAGAGGCTTCGACAACTAGAAGGCAAGTCAACTTGTGTAAAAGTACAAGACCCGCAGGTGGCGCTTAAAGCACAAACACACAACCAAAAATTATACTAAAACTATACAGGAATAAAGATGATAGGTCTAGGGGCATTGGTGGGTAGGACTAAAGCAAAAGCAAGGGACCTACCTCTGAACGTAATCTCTCACTATCCGTGTATACCAGAGGGAGAAGCAGCTAAAAGGGTGGCAGAATTTTTTTTCTACAAAAATACAGTATAATTAAACAGGGTCCGAGACAAACGAGAGTTTTTAGGCCACCAACTATGGAACTGTTAGGAAAGCTATACTACACGTAATGAGGGACATCTTGTTAACTTTAGATGGTAAAACCTATAGACAAATAAAGGATACAACAATAGAGGCATCGAGCAACATGGTAATAGCTGAAATATTTGTCCAGTCTTTGAATCGGCTGGAATACAAACACAGAGAACAGAGCAGAGTTTACCAATATACCTATGATACATAGACGATATCTTTGGTATCATGGTAGGACGCAGACAAGAACTGGAACAATTCTTTAATTGGGCAAATACAGTGCACAAAAACCTAAAATTCACACTAGAAATCAATGATACAAGCATGCTCTTTCTAGATACAAAGGTGTATATAGAAGACGATAACAGAATTTTACAAACCGCAGTACATTATAAACCGACAAACCTTCATTCACACATGCTTTATTCATCTAGTCACCCATTATCACTCAAGAAATCACTGTCTCTTACTCCTTAGCCATTAGGCTTAAAAGAATAATAAGTACTGTAATAAAGATAAACTACAAGAGGCAGAAGAATCTTTATAGAATCATTTCAGAAATAGAGGTTACCCAGAGAATATATTACAAGATGACAAAATAAAAATAGATGGCAAAAGTAAAGAATTATTTTTATGTACAGCGAGATCTAGAGACGCTAATAAGAGGTTGAGCCTTCCACTCCACTATTTTCTGGGAATAGCAGAATAGTCACACTATTACTTGACACATTCTTTCTGCAGCAAATTATATTTTTTATATCTAAATTATATATTACAGTAGTGTAGTGGAAAACTAGATCACTGGTGACCCAAATGATAAGTATATTTTGTTTGACATGGTTTTCAGGAGTAAGACGGGGGGAAGAGGGAGCTTGGCTTGCAGAGCTTCTTTTTTTTAAGTACATTCTCCAGCTTTACCTTTTAATTTGACTAGTTTTTTCTTTTGCAGGACAGCTGATTTGATTCACATGTTCCTCTTGGTGTGGTACTACTGCACGCTAACCATCCGAGAAAGTATTTTAAAGGTCTGTAACTGAGAAAGTCACAGTATGACATTATTCTTTGTATAATTGAAATGTGTTTATCCTCGCATATCAGCCAACCCGTGGAGAGAATCCTATGCTAGGGAATCTTTCACAATCTCTTGGTGCACAATCCAGTAAAATCAACACAACATGATTTTGTTAAAAATAAGTTCTTATTAACCTTTTCATATATTTTTGGATAAGTTAACCAGCTATTCAGTAGACATGTATACATGGACTTCTCTAAAGCTTTAGATAAGGTATTACATGAAAGACTGACAGGAAAATTGGCAGGCAAGCCAAGGCCCTTCAACCAGCAATACCTCGCAAGGAAGCCAAGGTCCTTCAATCAGATGCTGTAGCAGCTGGCAGTCAAAACTGACCTTGCCTAGCTCATGTACAGTAATTTTAGTGTTTGTTAGGTTACTTAAAGATTTTAAAACAATTCGGCAATCGAGCAAACAAACAAAATGTGCTCAAATTTCTGTTGTCACTAAGGGGTGTTGGTGGCTCAGTAGGTAGAGCGACTCAACCGTACTAATGGGTTGACTGTTCGAGGCTCCTAGTGCCCAGGTGAATGAAATGTTACATACATGACAGTATGGTAAACAGATCGGATAGTCAGCCACTGGGTTCAAAATTTCTTATTTTGCACAATATATGATGAAGGCACACAAACATTCATACCAAAGCAGATATGCAGACCTAGGAAACAGGGTTGATTCAACAGAAATTGCAAGAGGGCCGGAGATCAAAAGGCACAAGCATGGAATCATTATAGAAAGAGGCCAAACCCCCAAACATACCAGCGTCCAGCGATACAAAGATGCAAGAAACGACTACATGTCGGTAAGGAGAGAGCCAGAGAGGAACTTTGAGAACGGTATAGCGACAAATGTAAATCAGATCCAGGCCTTTTTTATAAATTCATTAAAAGTAAGCTGCAGGTAAAGGATAATATTCAGAGGTTGAAAATGGGGGACAGATACACGGAAAATGAAAAGGAATTGTGTGAAACCTTTTTATTTTTTGGGGGGGGAGTTCCAAAGTGTGTTTGTACAAAATGAGATCTTCAGAGAACCAGACACAATACGAATTCCACAGAACAACATAAGAGCGTATAGAGGTGTCTAGAGATGAAGTGGAAAATATGCTAAAGGAGCTAAGAAAGAATAAAGCAGTTGGCCCAGATGGAGTTTCACCATGGGTTCTGAGAGAATGTGCATCTGAGCTCAGCATTCCACTTCACCTGATCTTTCAGGCATCCCCGTGTACAGGAATCGTAGCAGACGTGTGGAAACAGGCTAACGGTTCCAATCTACAAAAATGGCAGCAGGGAAGACCCTCTCAATTATAGACCTGTATCATTGACAAGTGTAATAGTGGAAATATTGGAAAAACTAATCAAAACTAAATGGGTAGAACACCTGGAGAGAAATGATACAATATCAGACAGGCAGTATGGTTTTCGATTTGGAAGATCCTGTGTATCGAAATTACTCAGTCTCTATGATCAAGCCACAGAGATATTACAGGAAAGAGATGGTTGGGTTGACTATATCTATCTGGACCTAAAAAAGGCGTTTGACAGATTTCCACAAGAGGTTGTTCTGGAAACTGGAAAATATTGGAGGGGTGACAGGTAAGCTTCTAACATGGATGAAAAATTTTGACCGATAGAAAAAAAGAGGGCCGTAGTCAGAGGCAATGTATCGGACTGGAGAAATGTCACAAGTGGAGTACCACAGGGTTTAGTTCTTGCACCAGTGATGTTTGTCTACATAAATAATCTACCAATTGGTATACAGAATTATATGAATATGTTTGCTGATGATGCTAAGATAATAGGAAGGATAAGAAATTTAGATGATTGTCATGCCCTTCAAGATGAGTTGGACAAAATAAGTATATGGAGCACCACTTGGCAAATGGAATTTAGTGTGAATAAATGTCATGTTATGGAATGTGGAATAGGAGAACATAGACCCCACACAACCTATATATTATGTGAGAAATCTTTAAAGAATTCTGATAAAGAAAGAGATCTAGGGGTGGTTCTAGATAGAAAACTATCACCTGAGGACCACATAAAGAATATTGTGCAAGGAGCCTATGCTATGCTTTCTAACTTCAGAATTGCTTTTAAATACATGGATGGTGATATACTAAAGAAATTGTTCATGACTTTTATTAGGCCAAAGTTAGAATATGCAGCTGTTGTGTGGTGCCCATATCTTAAGAAGCACATCAACAAACTGGAAAAGGTGCAAAGACATGCTACTAAGTGGCTCCCAGAACTGAAGGGCAAGAGCTACGAGGAGAGGTTAGAGGCATTAAATATGCCAAAACTAGAGGACAGAAGAAAAAAGGTGATATGATCACTACGTACAAAATAGTAACAGGAATTGATAAAATTGATCGGGAAAATTTCCCGAGACCTAGAACTTCAAGAACAAGAGGTCATAGGTTTAAACTAGCTAAACACAGATGCTGAAGAAATATAAGAAAATTCACTTTTGCAAACAGAGTAGTAGACGGTTGGAACAAGTTAGGTGAGAAGGTGGTGGAGGCCTAGACCATTGGTAGTTTCAAAGCGTTATGACAGTGCTGGGAAGACGGAACATCACGAGCGTAGCTCTCATCCTGTAACTACACTTAGGTAATTACACTTGGGTAATTACTAAATTGTTTGAATGCTGTGAGTACTGTATTGGTACAGTATGCGAGTCAATATGAACTATGTTGGTTGCGATATAGAAAATTGAGAATGTTAATTTTTGGACTTTCCGGAACACATTGCTGCTAATCTAGTTGTATGGCCAACTTGGTGAGGGGTGGTGTCCTATATAATCTGGATCAATGAAAGTAGACAGTACAAGATAACACACTAACTAGTACATGCAATCTATCACTCTCTCGCCCCATCAACTCGTGTTTGTGTGCACACTCTACATTACAGTCCTGAATTTTATAACAAACTGTACTGTTTGGAATGATGATAAATTGTGTGTGTGTACTATTTTTATTATCCCTGTACTATTGATAATCCATGTGGTCATTACGGTACCCTGTAATATTAGTTAGACCACTATTCGTATTCTGGAAGATACCAAAATGGGGGATGCATATCTGTCTACCTAATTCTGTTAAACCATATCTAGTACAGTAGTGTTTTTTATAATTGATAATATAGCCCAGTTTTTATAATTTATTTTTTTATTACTAGTGCTCAATTGAGTTGCCTTTCTAAAGCTGGAATCTGGTTTACAGGTGAATGGTTCAAGGATCAAGGGCTGGTGGAGGGCACATCATTTCATATCGACAGTTTTGTCAGGAATTCTTCTTATTTGGCCTAACGGGGAAACCTACTATGCATTCCGTAGGCAGTTCATGTTCTTCAATATGTATATTAGTAAGTATTGTATAGATATCTCAATAGAACATGACAATTTTTGGTTTCTTTTTAAATATTCATGGTTGCAATACTATACAGTGGACTGTTAAATAACTGCTGGTGTATTCCTGGAAAATGAATGGACTATATAAATTTAATTAGAAAAAACTAGCATTGAATGTAATGAAATGCCAATTTTTGGGTGAGCCCTGGTAGCTCCCTGCAGTTAGGCAATACACACACACATTGGAGATGCTAACAGGTGCCATCAGTTAAGAGTTCTCTGGACTACCAGGGACCATGGGCCAGAGCCTGGCCCCCCTCATAGAGGCGCAGGGAGCAGTGACATCTATTTTATATATGCTATCACCAGAGAAGGCACCCAAAAAGTCAGACACAAAACAGACCAAAGCTGGCTACAGTACTTCCTATTCCTGCGGACTTGAAAATGGCCATAGAACTCCCCCAAAATAAACAACCAAAAATGTTTGGATCCAGCTTGTGCTCGTTTACTCCACTTCCCCTCGTTTGGGGGGGACGGGTGGGCAGTCCGTGGCTCCCAGGCCGCAAGCTTGTCAGTTCAACGAATGATGTGAAGCTTCCGACTCTGGGGGAAGGGCAGGCATCAGGAAGCCTCCAGGGCTTGCCCAAAAATTGGTGTTTCATTACATTCAATACTGGTTTTGTGGGGGGGAGGGAGACCCTTGTGGCTCCCTGTAGTTATCTACTAATGGAGAAGAAAAGAGGGACAAACCAGGGAGGAGGGAGCACTTCAGGTATTTGAATTAGAAGACAGTCGGCATAGAAAGCGCCCGTGTGGCTCCGAGTAGGCTGAGGTTCAAGAACAAGAGCCCAAAAACTGGCCACCAGTAATTTGTTAACTCGCCCCTCAGGGCTGATCCATGCCTTATGATCACCTAAACCTTTTGTCCAACAGTTATTTCCCAACAAAGTATGCTAAGGAATAGAAGGATAACTAAAGCACTTCCCTGTAGTTGTCATGGTTGAAGATTTGCAAGAGTAAGCATCCACTCAATTTAACAGCCTATATGGGGCTGTACCCAGGTAATTAAATGCGACCTGGTATACTGGCTCCGGTATTTTTGAAGTTAAGTGTCGGTAATATTTCAAGTAACATTCAGGCAAGATGTATTTTGTACAGACAGCCACTTGGTCTTCTACCTCTTCTAGGTCTTGGTCTTCAGCTCTAGTGGCTTCTACCTTGTGACGTCACAAATTCACAGCACATTGTTTTGATGTGTCATGAGGCTAGTGTTCATTCTGTGACTTTGTTGGACGTACTGTATCTGTATAATCAAAGGCAGGGAGGTAGGGAGGGGTGGAGAGAGAGAGAGGGAGGGAGGGAGGGAGGGAGGGGTGGATAGGAGGAGGAGGGAGGGAGCGGTAGATAGGGGTAGGGAGGGAGGGAGGGGTGGATAGGGGGAGGGAGGGAGCGGTAGATAGGGGGAGGGAGGGAGGGGTGGATAGGAGGGAGGGAGGGAGGGGTGGATAGGGGGGGAGGGGTGGGTGGATAGGGGAAGGGAGGGAGGGAGGGGTGGGTGGATAGGGGGGGAAGGAGGGGGGAGGGGTGGATAAGGGGGGAGGGAGGGGTGGGTGGATAGGGAAAGGGAGGGGGGAGGGAGGGGTGGGTGGATAGGGAAAGGGAGGGAGGGAGGGAGGGAGGGAGGGGTGGGTGGATAGGGGAAGGGAGGGAGGGGGGGAGGGGTGGGTGGATAGGGGAAGGGAGGGAGGGGTGGGTGGATAGGGGAAGGGAGGGAGGGAGGGAGGGGTGGGTGGATAGGGGAAGAGGGGGGGGGAGGGAGGGAGGGGTGGGTGGATAGGGGAAGAGGGGGAGGGAGGGAGGGAGGGAGGGGTGGGTGGATAGGGGAAGAGGGGGAGGGAGGGAGGGGTGGATAGGAGGAGGGAGGGAGGGAGGGGTGGATAGGGGGGGGAAGGAGGGGGGAGGGAGGGGTGGGTGGATAGGGGAAGGGAGGGAGGGGTGGGGTGGATAGGGGGAGGGAGGGAGGGGTGGGGTGGATAGGGGGAGGGAGGGAGGGGTGGGTGGATAAGGGAAGGGAGGGAGGGGTGGGGTGGATAGGGGGGAGGGAGGGATGGATGTCGAGTTGAACTACGTGACCTTGAAGCAGTGTGTGTATGGGGTGTGGGGAGCTGTTGGAGATGTGATGGTGGTGGGGGAGGGCGGCTCACTCTGATAACCCTATCACACTCGGCCCCATTAGCCAGATTTGTTAAATTCTGGATTTACATCATCATATACATGTTACAGGTTTTGTTTAGTAATTTTATTAGGATAATAAGAAGTTATAAAAATACTTTTCATGAAAGCTTTATTGTATTAGATGGAGATTCTCCAGGCTGTCTCTGGCTGGCTGGCAATCTACTGAGCCACCTCCCAGAAAGGTCTCTTGGGGGGTGGGGGGGGAGGGAAGCAGGAATTTAGGGTGTAGGGAAAAGCTGCAGTGAGGATGAGGGCGGGTACGATAGTCAGCGGCCTGTTGCCATGTGAGGGCCCCCTGATGCCAAAACAAACCCAATATCGACCTACGGTTCTATCGACCGGTATACAGTATGAGGCTCCAGATACCGGTCTCCCAAACCGGTCAATGGAACTGGCAAATCGGTAAATAAGAGGCTGTTAAATTGAGTGGATACTCAATTTATGCCATCCCTCCGTTAAGCGTGCCACCAGTGGCACGCTTTGTGTATCACGAACCAGAATTTACTTTGCTGGCTGGCAATGCTTGTTTTATAATTATATGGCAGACTCCTCCCTCCCCATCCCATTCAGATGACGCTTCAACAGAATTGTTCTTTATGGATCCTGGAAGGAGAAGTTTTGCTCAATGGTTTTACTGATAATTCAGTAGAATTTATGAAGTGTTATTTGTTAGTCATCTGACTGTGGGTTTTAATGTTAAACTAAGTAAATACGTTTTGAGGAGATGCTGGCGATGCAGTAAATAATGATCTCGTTTTCTGGAACAAATTTTATCCCATACTTCATCTCTTTCACGACTAACTAAATTATTTATTTTATATATTAATGAATACACAAAAGCAGCATTTTGTTTTTGGCCTGTTGCATTAAACAATTTGAGTAATGTGGGAGTTTTTCCCATATACAGGGGTACCTCGGTTTGAGTTTAACCCGTTCCTGGAGGCAGCTCGTAACCCGAAAACTCGTAAACCGAAGCTAATTTCCCCATAAGAAATAATGGGAAATGAATTAATCCGTTCCTGACTACCCAAAAACCTCACTTCAAACTAAATTTTATACCTAATTTATCAAAATCTAACTACAAAAGTATGTTCAAGTTATTACTTACCCTTGCTGATGACTGATGTTGGCATATGGAAGATGGTGAGGAGATGGGAGGAGGAGAGGTGTTACTGCTTGGAAGGGGAGTCCCCTTCCATTAGAACATCAGGCAGTGAGGACTTCTCTGGTGTGCACACTGGCACATTTTGCCTGCATACCACTAGGACTTGCTTGTGGCTCACTGCTTGCTTGTCTTACTAAGAATCTGTCTAAAGACACTTGTTTTCCCTACATTTTAACACTTGTCTGTAGTAAGACATAACATTGTCATTTAAAAGGTCAATGCAACGGCCTGCTACAGTTTTATCTGGGCGAGTTTTTTCAACAAAACTTTGCAGTTCTTCACACATTTTCTTAATGAGGAAGAGCCATCTTCTACTCACAACTGTTTTCTTAGGTTGAACCTTACCACTGGCTTTCTTGGGACCCATTGCGAGATATATAATAACAACTTTATGTTCAAATGGCCAAATATCCAACAAAACACTGTAAATCCTGGTGAAGTATTGAAGCGGGATAGTCACTGGGCACGAGGCATTGGTAAACTGAACGGCGATCGCCATGCCACCACGGGCTAGTCGGCCTATACGCGTATTAACACCCTCATATTCTGAGGCAACCCTCGTATCCCGATACAGATTTTCCGAGCAAATCCTGCTCGTAATCCGAAAAAACTCGTAACCAGGGGCACTCGCAAGCCGAGGTGTGTGTGTGTGTGTGTGTGTGTGTGTGTTTGTGCGCTCGTTCATTCGTTCGTTCGTTGTCGTTACTATAAGTTCTAAGTAAACATGAGGATGGGCTGCCTTTTACCTCTTCCACGTTTTCATTTGTCTAGTGTTTCTGGTGTTCTGTTATCTACTTTGACATCAATCTAAGAGTTTGGTGGGGTAACTGGAGGCTTGTAGCTGGAAAGATGGGGTAACTCAAGGAGCCATGGAAGAGGGCACCAGAAAACGGCACTTCTTTACATTCAGTGCTGGATTTCTGTCAATTATGTGTACAAATATTATATTGTGTAAACTAGTAAATGAAGTATCAAACATAGCAAGAAAGACAGATTTTCTTTCTTTATCATATATGCGAGGTAACAATTGTAGTGATATAATAGCCACATTCTGAGGAATAATATTAAATTATATGCATCATTGTAAATAAGCTAGAATTATAACTACCTTGTATAAAAATTTTAAAGAAAATATATATTGCTAATTTTTTTTCCCCAGGTTTTGTACAGTATCTTTTGTTCATGTATCAACGTGGCTGCCTCTACAGACTCAAAGCTCTCGGGGAACGTCACAATATGGACATAACTGTTGAAGGCTTTCACCACTGGATGTGGCGGGGTCTTGGCTTCATCATACCTTTCCTCTTGATAGGATATATGTGGGAGCTTTATAATGCCTACACACTCTACCTCCTCTCCTTTGCTGACAATGCAGAATGGCATGTAAGTCTGATCATTATAGTTCAATGTGTTATTGGCATGCCTTGTTGCTTTGCTTGTTGTTTAAACTGTGAAGCAATTAGAATACATTTGTAACACTGGTATTATCTTTAAAAGGAGGATGGTAAACCCACCACAGATTATAATAGATATAAATGGCACCTCACTTGGACAAACTTATTGGGACTGGACCTGTTCTGTTCTATCAAGGATTCAGGTCCACAAAGAGCTTCCCAATTTTTGTTAAAGTTGTTTCTTAGGGGAGCCCCCGTCGAGACTCTGAAACTGACTGACTGATATTCCATATATTAGTCTAGAGCATCACAGTTACTTGGAGCTCTTACGTACCAGAAACCAGAACCTGGTTCCATCAGAGAGGCATAGGGAGCAATGGCTTGTGAACATTCCACTTTGTGATAGTATAATCATGTCTGCCATTGACTGGAGGTATCGCCCAGAAAGGTAGAACCATTACAAACGCCTACTGGTAAAACATTGCAACCCAAGACAGAACCGAGCCCAAGCACTCCCCCCCCCCCCCTCTCCCAAGAGGAAACGACAAACAATCAAATGTCCAATCGACTAGCGCGCCTGCTCGTTAGTGATATAGCTATTTTGTACATGCCACCACCAGGGAAGGCACCCAGAAAGTCATTGAGACAAAACATCCCATTATTGTGATGGGATCATCACAATGGTTGTACTCTTCAAATCACTTGTGTTGTCCTGTCTTCAGTACTGCTCAGTACTTGCTTCCCCCTTCAGAGCAGGAGAGATTGCTGAAATAGAGGGCATACAGAGAACATATACGACACGCATAGTCGAGATAAAGCACCTAAATTATTGGGATCGTCTCGAAGCTCTTCAAATGTACTCGCTAAAAAGGAGATGAGAGAGATACAAAATAATTTACACATGGAAAATACTGGAGGGACAGGTCCCAAATCTGCACAGTAAAATAACAACGTATTGGAGTGAGCAATATGGAAGAAAATGCAGAATAGAACCAGTGAAGAGCAGAGGTGCCATAGGCTCAATCAGAACACTGTGTAAACATCAGAGGTCCGCGATTGCAAAACGTCCTACCAGCGAGCATCGGAAATATTGCTAGAACAACCGTGGACATCTTCAAGAGAAAACTAGATTGTTTTCTTAAAGGAGTGCCAGACCAACCAGGCTGTGATGTTGACCAGACCACACACTAGAAATTGAAGGGACGGCGACGTTTCGGTCCGTCCTGGACCATTCTCAAGTCGATTGTGATGAGGACAGGTAGGAGCTGCCTCGTATGGGCCAATAGGCCTGCTGCAGTTCTCATTACTACTATCCCCTACACCTGACTTTCCTCCTCAGCTCTCTCTTGCCTATTTAATGCCTGTCCCTACCTGTCCTCATCACAATCGACTTGAGAATGGTCCAGGACGGACCGAAACGTCGTCGTCCCTTCAATTTCTAGTGTGTGGTCTGGTCAACATACATCAGCCACGTTATTGTGACTCATCGCCTGCGCAGGCTGTGATGGGTATGGGGGCCTGCGGGCCGCTCCAAGCAACAGCCTGGTGGACCAAACTTTCACAAGTTAAGCCTGGCCTCGGGCCGGGCTTGGAGTTGAAGAACTCCTAGAACCCCATCAAGCAGGTATCGAGCAGGTGTATGTGCCGCCTGAACCGTCCTGGTCTTTGGATTAGGTGCTCTTTTCTCTCTTCTCCTCGGTTTATTGTGGTCCCTTTGGTTCAGAAGTGCTTCAGGAGGGCATTGTTTTTGTTGGCTTTGTGCGCCAACTCTGGGGGTCAGGTTGGGGAGCTTCGAGCTCTTCTCCAGCATAGAGGTGTCTGCTCCTTTGTCCTTTGGGGCAGTTTGCTCATTTGCAGCTGTCTCCTTGTCTTCTGGTGAAGAATATGGTGGGCTTCCAGACGGGTCCGTGGGTTATAGATGCTTGGTTGGTCAGGCCGGGGGGGTGCATCATGTTTTGTGTTCAGTTGCGGCTCTTCGCCGTTCCCTGCGCTCCTCGGACTGTGTGTCCGGGGACACGCTTTTGGGTTGATCTTGGTTTCCCTCTTTGCCTGTTCCAGGGCTCGGGTCTCTCAGATTGTCTGCAGGGTTATCAAGTCTAGTCAGCCTGCAGTCTACCCTCGTGCCCATGATGTGCGGAAATTTGCAGCTCTTGATGTGGTTTTTGGCAACATGTCCTGGGCTTACATAGTACTGATTTCTACTTTCTAACTGCCTTTTACATCAGTGTGTATGATGGTCCTCATCATTACTTTAAGCACTACCTACACGAGAGGATGGGCTGCATATTTCCATCCATCTCGTCTATTCCTTTCAGTATCATACATATCTTGAGGTCATCTTGAGATGATTTCGGGGCTTTTTAGTGTCCCCGCGGCCCGGTCCTCGACCAGGCCTCCACCCCCAGGAAGCAGCCCGTGACAGCTGACTAACACCCAGGTACCTATTTTACTGCTAGGTAACAGGGGCATAGGGTGAAAGAAACTCTGCCCATTGTTTCTCTCCGGCGCCTGGGATCGAACCCAGGACCACAGGATCACAAGTCCAGCGTGCTGTCCGCTCGGCCGACCGGCTCCTGGTACATATTGTGACATCACTTGCGGTATTTCTTTAAATTGTGGTTAGGGTTAATTGTCTTAGTCTTTATTTACAGCTCGACTTTCTTGCCTCTGGATACTAGTCTCGCAGAAAATTTCCGAATGCTCTAAAAGATTCCTTTCTTAGATTTCTAAATGCCATTTGTATGTTTACATAGTATTTTGTTAAGGCTTCACTATTACTTTATATACCTGGTTACCTGGTAGATGGGGTTCTGGGAGTTCTTCTACTCCCCAAGCCCGGCCCGAGGCCAGGCTCGACTTGTGAGAGTTTGGTCCACTAGGCTGTTGTTTGGAGCGGCCCGCAGGCCCACATACCCATCACAGCCCAGTTGGTCCGGCACTCCTTGGAGGAATAAATCTAGTTTCCTCTTGAAGATGAAGATATGTTCCTCTTGTACAAGTCTAGCGTTATGTCCACTGTTCATCTCATTCAGCCTCTTGAAATAGCCTTCTTATATCATACTTCATATCCCCACTTTACAATTTAAATAGTTTAAAATTGTTGTTAGGACTAAACAGCAATCGTTACAAGGAACAAATTATCACTAATCGCCCAATTAAAAACAATTGTGCCAGATTCATTTCTACCCACTAGCATTCTTGTATTCTGACATGAAATTCTTGTATATGAAATCTATGAATTATGAAAATTCATATTAAATATGAATTCTTGTATTCATACTTTAGAAATTAAGAATTGATGCGATTGCCTCAACCTTTACCGAGTGTTCCATTTGTTTACATATTTCACTACATTAAACATTTGCCTTCATTCTTTCGACTCTTCTGTGTACTGGGTGTGTCTGCAACTGTGATCACGTGTTGTGCTTTTCCTCAATTACAATCGACTTCATTCATGCACTACATCCGTTCCCCAAAGTATCTTGTACACTATGATCATATTACAGCTGGTCCTTCACTCTTTTAGTGTCATAGGATGGTTCTCTTGGCTTGTCCTCATGGTTTAACTTTTATTGCTAGCACTTATCTCAGTCTTCCTGCTTTATACAATATGATAGATGCAAAAATGGTAAAGAATTATGGTTGGGATGTAAATAGTTACCCAGGGTAGTGGGTGCCACAGTCAATGTGGTGTATGCTGATCTGGTGCCTTTTGTATTTCTCTCCATATTATGCATGCTAACAACTCCAGTTGAATCTTGCTTTCACATACTAAGAAAGATTTTCAAATTACTTTTTAACTTTAATTAGCTTTTGAGTAGTTTCAAAATATATAAAGTACAGTGTACCACCTTTTAAAGGACAGGTTCATACCAGATTCCGGAACAATTAAATTTCTAATCCATTCAACAATTGATAATTTTGCTATTTTATACCAAATCTTACTTCCTTATATGCAGTGAAACATGATATTGAACACATTTAAATTCCACAATTACTTAGAAAAAAGTAAATTGTTCACTTTTTTTTTTTTCCAAATTTTATATCAGATTCTGGTCCAGTGAATTCAGACACTTCACTGGACATTTACGATCACTGTATTCAGTAACACGAAAAAATCATACATCTGGAATAGAATCGTTCTAGTGCTTCCATTTTCCTACTGTACCGAGTTCCATTTGAGTAAGAGTTACACTGTAATGAATAGTACTGTACTATAACAGAGTTGCCAAAAGGGGTTGTACTGCTTAAGCCCACCAAGCTCTTTGCAACACGTTAGGTGATGTATTTTTGGCAATAAAATTTGTGTAATATACTGTTCCAGGAAATTATTAATAATAATGCATTTTACATCAATGTTGGCACGTTTTCTAATTCCTTTAATATTTGTGCATTATCTTCTTTGATTTCAGGTATCGACACTGGCCATTCTGTTTCTCGTACTCTTTCTGGGAAACACCCTCACTACCCTATCAGTCATTCCTCAGAAGATCAAGGAACGCATGAAATTCAAGTATCGCTTCACTCGCCTTGATAAGTACATCTGGACACACAAAAAACGACGTGTGTCATTCAGGTTTGTTGTCCGATTGCTTCGTCTTAACCCCTTAACTGCGTTGCCTCCAAATGTGACACCCCCGCAGTGCGCAGGAAATAAATTCTCTGGAAAAAATTCTTTTTTCTTTTTAAAGTGTCAAAAACCCTTCCCTCAGTATGGGTATATAAAAAAAAAGTCGAAATTTTACTTACTTTGGCTGCTATGGGGTCCGGAAGTTGGGGCGTGACGTCATCATTCCCCGTGCGCCCGTGCCGTAAGCTCTCAGGGGCGGTGGGGCGCTCGGGGCGGGGCGCGCGAGTTGCCGCGAATATATTTTCATTCATTTTTTGCGCACCTTTCCAAATACATTTTCATTGTTTTTATGTGCCAATCCAATGTATAATGAACACGTACACTATAATATCGCAGTACAACATCCGTACTGTCCGTAGACATTGTGTTACGTGCATGAAACTTGTGTACACATATGCAGCACATATTTACTATGTATCATGCTAATTTGTGTATATATACAATCTATTTACACACTATACACTGTCACACACTATATACATTCACCATCAACACATTCAGAACACCGCGTAGCAGCTGCTTCGTATGGGCCAATAGCAACTGCCCCGTATGGGCCAATAGCAGCTGCCTCGTATGGGCCAATATCAGCTGCCTCGTATGGGCCAATATCAGCTGCCTCGTATGGGCCAATAGCAGCTGCCTCGTATGGGCCAATAGCAGCTGCCCCGTATGGGCCAATAGCAGCTGCCCCGTATGGGCCAATAGCAGCTGCCTCGTATGGGCCAATAGCGGCTGCCTCGTATGGGCCAATAGCGGCTGCCTCATATGGGCCAATAGGAGCATTTGGCCATGAACACATTCAGAACACCTCGAGTGAGAGCAGCCAGTCTCCCTCACTCCAACATCTTACTCGCCAACATTGCTCATCCCACCATATTGTTATAGTTCTTATTACACATGTTCTATATACCTATCTACATGTTTTATTTACCAGAACTATGCAAGTAAGCCGGTATTGTGTCCAAACAGAACAGTGGCCACAATACACTGCATGAAAAATCACACAGCAGACGACGCTACGATTACGTCACCTCCCTCACCAAAATAGCTCCTCTCAACATTCTCCTGTTGCTGTTCTTACACTATATATACCCATGTACATATGTGTTGCCCATAGCGAACCACTAAGCTAGTATGGTGAGCAAAACAAGAGTGGCAGCCACACACACGATGAGGTTACCTCAATTCTCGCCCTCCCTCCCTCATCAAAATTCCTCCTTCCACAATACTACGCACAACGCTAATTATAACCACAATCCTGCTATTATCACAATCCTGGTCACTAATTCCTGTAAATGAATAATTGACCACACATATATTTTGAAAAGGAACCTAAGAAATCATTTGAAGATTCCTAGATGAACGAAATAATGCTGTGGTGCTGTGGCTAGCGCTGTGAACATCGTGAACAGCATTGAATCACTGATATTTGAACATTGTACCCAGTCATTATCACATTCAGGCTCTAATATAACACTATCATAGCTAAATAATACAAGTTATATATACATTTTGACATTATTAGGCGATGCTGTGGTCACATGCTGAACAGCAGTGCTGTGCGCTCATGCTGCGAGCGCCAGCCTTGGTTGCTCACATACTACTAAGGCTCCCACACCCGGGAATGTGGACCACGATTTTTTTTAAAGATGGCGTCTGTTTACAAGAGCCCTGAGGAAGCTGATGTGAACCCCATGTAGTTGCGGAAGTTTTGAATGGAACGTGAAAAATACAAATACCCGGAGGCGCGTTGCGCAAACCAGACGTGAGCCTGCAGGCGCGTTGCGCAGTTTAAAGGTTAAAGGTTTTATGCAAATATAATGGGCCTTTATATATTAGGTATAAATGTCCCAGGAAATGTGCATCATGAATACATGGGTAATGTAAGGTGACAACCCATCCTCCTCTTTAGATAGTAACAATTGTGATGATCATTATTAGTCATGAATTGGTACCTACTTAACTTTAACATAGTAGTATACTGACTTGTAAGGAATTCTTTTATAACAAAATTAAGCTAAAATAACAAACTTTAATATTCCTAGGCCTAGTATAGTACATGTGTACTATATTATGCCTCAGATATCATGTATTAGGCCTAGAAAGGTCTAGGTAGGTCTAGTTTCTTTGCAATACAAGTAGAAAATAGTTTTCCGGTTTGTCCATCTCAATAGTGCCGCTTTCTAATTTCATTGTACGTCGATGTGTATATATACAGTACAGTACTATGGCCCTCGTCGTTACTATTAGTACAGTGGGGCCCTCAACTTGCTAATTTAATCCGTTCCCAGAGACGGGTTGTAAGTAAAAAAATTTGTATGTCGAAACATATTTTCCCATAAGAAATACTGTAATGTAAATTAAATTAATCCGTTCCACACCTCCAAAAATATTAACTTAAAAAATCCATCTTATACCAAATAACACTCCTTCTGTACTAGGTACAATACAGTACTGTGTGTATATCTTGCCTTGAATGAAGCCTCTTGTTGGCGTATGGAAGACGGTGAGGAGGAGAGGTGTTAGCGTTTGGAAGGAGAGTCCCCTTCCATTATAACATCAGGCAGTGATGACTTTTCTGGGGTACACTCACTCACTCACTCACTCACTCACTCACTCACTCACTCACTCTGTGTGTGTGTGTGTCATACCACTGAGGAAAAATTGAAACGAATTTTCTTAAGTACTTCGTATATTAATGCATCTTCAGAGGTCATTTAGAGGTCAAGTATTAGACATATATAGGCAGGAGAGAATGGTGGAGTGAGGTGAGGTACAATGACAAATGAATGGGAATTAGGCGGACACAAATATGAGCTGCAGAAGGCCTATTGGCCCATACAATGCAGCTCCTATTCATACCCACCAGTAGGCTCACACATGGATAATAATAGCACAAGATAGTAAATATTTACAATGATTTAGTGAGACAAATGTGTATCAATGATCCTACTCAAATCGCCCTTTAATTGATCTATCGAAAATGGATCCTAGTTATATACACGCACTGATTATAGATCAATTAAAGGGCAATTTGAGTATGATCATTGATACACATTTGTCTCGCTAATGCATTGTAAATATTTACTATCTTATGCTGGATGTACATGAGGATAAGAATGCTGGAAGTGCTACCTCAGTTGCATTTCGTATGCCTATTCCCCCCAAATCTCGCTGGTAGTGTTGCTTGGTCCCACTGACTGTCATCTAAATCTAGGTTGAGCGCCTTCCTGAATATTGACCCGAGGAGCTCATCATATTTAGAAGTGGGTTGCCAAAAGTTGGTGCACACCTTAAGAAATATATTAGCCTGCGCAAGGTAAGCCACTTTGTGAGAAGGTAGAGGGCATCATGGGAGTCGGTCCCCTATTCTCGCTTCCATCCTATTTAGGTCGTTAAACTTTTCGTCAAGCACTGCAGCAATGGCATTGTGGCCCAGAAGTGCTCAAAGTAGTGTGCTGTCGGTGGGTTTAATGACTGAGGCTTCTGGTAAAACTGATTTCACTGCTCTAATGATTACCTCACTGGATGCAATAATTTCGCACTTGGAGGGGTTAAGGATGAGACCCATGATCTCCCCCCGTGTCTTCACCAGCTGCAGTCTTCCAGCAGGGAATCTTGTGTGCCTGCCAGAGTACCATCATCCAGGAACCAGATGTTGAGCTCACTGGACAGACTGGCTGTAATTTCTCAAATCGCTATGCAAAAGAGGAAGGGTGCAAGTGGGTCTCCCTGTTGAATTCCCTCTGCTGAGGTGACTTCATGTTTGCCAAACAGGAGGGTTGAGTCTTTGCTGTAGCCTGCTGACACAAACGGGAGAATGCTTGGGCAATGTTCCTGGACTGCGATGAGGACTGCTTCTCTTTTGACAGAGTTGAAAGCGTTCTTAAAATCTAATTTTACTACTGCCTGGTCTTCAGTAAGAGAGCTAATGTAGGCTCGTGCAGCATGGGCCGCTGCTTCACAGCCATGGGGGACTCCAAGGCTGTGAGGCTTGTGTGGCATGGGCCGACTCAGAGCTTGAAGCTTTGAGTCGGTTGCGCACGCCATTCAAGCACCGTGAGTTGCCACAAATATATTTGCAATTTTCTGTTGTATGTATTTCCAATGCGGTTTTATGTTTGTTTTTTATCATATATGATGCATATTTGTGTTCTTTACAATATGTATACAGTAGAACGTTCATAATGTTCCATGGAACTGCGATACATGTGTCAGTAATGTTTTCACAATAAATGTTTATTGTCGCAATATTACTTGTTCAAAATTCACTAAATTACAATATGTACAGTTTCACACTTTACACAGTAATGCACTGTTTTACACACTCAGTACTTCGGAAGCGAGTGATAATCAATGAAACAGTTCATGGTACACAGCGCGACTTCGCTCTCGATGCACCAGGTACAAACAGATTTTCGCTTCCTGTTTCTTTGTTCTGTGTGCTTGCAAAAAACACTCGTATACACCCTTGGCTTTAATACCTGTAGGTGTTGTGTAGCCAAGCTTGTGAAGTGTAAGATAGTCTTGAAAAGATCACTTTGTAAGGTATTCTGGAAGAGATTCAGCCATTCTGAAAGAGATTCGGCTATTCTTGACAAGATTGATGGAAAACACCACCATGGAAGCCGCTATCACTGTTCATCTATGCTACTTGTATTGGATGCATCATCACCGAATCGAAAAAACGATTCATCTATGTATCGTCTATAAAAAAAAAATTGGAGATAACACGGGTGAGCAAGGGTGGAGCTCGGCTACAACTGGATACACTCGCTGTATCGTCCTCATTTGGTGCTGTATCACTTGCACCCGACCCTTGTGTTAGGTTCTTATTGTGCCTAGCTTCATCAATATCATGACCCTCATGTTCTTCAAACAATAAGGTCTGAATTTCACTGACGGAGAGCGATCTTTCAATACCGCATCCGACAGGTGTTTAGGAGCTAGAGGTGCGTGCGCCACCCTTGGTTGCTCATTCAGAAGTGATCCTGCCAGCCCTAGGGAGATCTGGAATTTTTTTTCAAGATGGCCGCCTCTCACTGAAGGTCCCAAGAGTCCATTTCGTACCCAACATACTGCAATCACATTTCGACTGTGCACGAAAAAATAAAAAATACAGGGGTACCTCAATTTACAAATTTAATACATTCCTGGAGACGGTTCGCAACCCGAAAATTTATGAACCGAAGAGACTTTCCCCATGAGAAATAATGGGAAATGAATTAATCCGTTCCAGACTCCCCCCAAAAAATTAACTTCAAAGTAAACTTAGTACTTACCTTTACTGATGACTCCTGTTGGCATATGGAAGACGGTGAGGAGGTGGGAGGAGAGGTGGTGTTATTGTTTTGAAAGGGAGTCCTCTTCCATTATAACATCGGGCAGTGAGGACTTTTCTGGGGCGCACTCTGGCACGTTTTGCCTGCATACCACTTGGCCCTGCTTCTGACTCGCTGCATGATTTTCTCAGTTTTTCTTGAAGATTGTTTTTCCCTTTGTAACACTTGTCTGTAGTGAGACATCACATTGTCATTAATAAGATCAATGCAACGGCCTGCTAAAGCTTTATCCGAGTGATTCTTTTCAGCAAAACTTTGCAGTTCCCATATTGCACACATTTTCTTAATGAGGAAGGGACATCCTCTACTGCCTCCTCCTCCTCCCCTGAAGATTTGTTATACTGCCTAGCTAGTTCAACTGTTTTTCCTCTACGGTCATTCTCACATGTATTTTCTTGCCTTGAACCTTACCACTGGCTTTCTTGGGACCTATGGCGAGATATACAATAACTTTTATGTTCAAATAGCCAAAAATCCAAAAAAAAAAACTAAATCCTTGCAAAGATTTCGGGCGGGATAGTTACTAGGCGGGAGGCACTGGGAAACTGAGACGCGATCACCGTGCTTGGCCAGCCATACGCGTATCGACAAACTCGTATCCCGAGGTAAAGTTCGTAAAGACGGGCATTCATAAACAGAGGTACCACTGTACTTTTGTTGGGTGACTCAGTGCACTGGTTAACGTGATGGGAAGAATTAGTCGTTGGTGGCACAGTGGCAACACACATTCGCCTTGCATCTCACGAGAGATAAGTTCTAGGTTCAAGTCCTGTCCAGGAAGGATTGACAGAGTGCCAATCATTAACCGTTTGCCTCTGTTCACCCAGCGGTAATTCCATACCTGGTTGTTAATGGATTGGTGGATCTTGTTCCAGGTAAAACTAGTAGGTAAGGCTTGCTATGAGAAGAAAAGCTCTCGGCTTGCAAACAAGAGTCAGAAGTTCTGTTGTTGTACTGTACTTATATATATTAATGATTACCACAGGAATCCAGAGTCCCCTCAGCGACGTACTCCAGCTGCCCGAGCTGCTTCATTCTCCTACAAAAGGCGAGAGGTCACGGAAGAAGACGAGGCTCTAAATTCCCCTATGCCACAGGTACTGATAAAATTGTCTGCTATGTTAGAGACTGGGTAGTAGTCTGTGTGCTCAAATATAAAATTAATGAGTATCTGGTAGTACTGAAAAGTTAGTTATTGAAAGTTAGCACCGAGTAATATTAAATTATTTTGATATAAAAGAATGTTGCTTGGAAAATGAAAGTGGAAAGTAAGAGGGGCAATATGTGAAGGTATTACTTGGGAAAAGGGGGTGAGACAGACAAGATTGCTTGCTGAATGACCTTTCCAATAACTTATGTTAATTGCATGTTAATTTTTTTTTTTTTTACTGCTGCCTCATAGTTGTAGGGAGCCTTAAGGGGGCATTAGGTTGGTGTCGGAATAGTTGTTCAATGTCAACCAATATTATTTGACTAGTTGTATATGAAAAGTGCTGAAATTGGCCCAAGTTTCAGTACTGCAGTGTAAATAGAAAGGGAGTTTTTTTTATTTTTATTTTTTTTTCTCTCAACGTTTTTTTACTCATTTTCAAGTCTACACTTCAGAACACACGTTTCAGATATAATTATTCTGTGACAATTTTCTGACACATTAACATATAATAAAGGACCCTGAGATAGAGAATTTCCAAAACATCTTTAGTTTTCCTAATACAAATGTTCAAAGTTCCCCCCCAAAAATTATGCAAATATGGCATGTTTATTGCTATTATAAAATCAATAAATGAACTTAGAGAAAAATGAAATCTCACCAATGTAGAGAGATGCCCTCCACATATACTGTGTAAGTTTCATGTAAATTGAATAAAAAATGAATTAGTTTTGTAAACATTTGTCAATTGGAAAAAAAAAACAAAAATAATAAAGTCTAAGGTTCTAAAATCTGTGGCTGAGGTTGACATCAACCAATTTTCTCCAAAATTGGCATCCTTACAGATAGGCTTACGTACAATCAGGTGTGTAAATTTGATGCAAATCGTCCAAAAAAAGTGAAAAAAAAAAATTTTGAACAAAAAAAAAACTTTTTTTTTTTTCTTAAAATTTTTTCCAGTTAAACTAATTATAATATTTGTTTAATATATGCTATTGTGATAGCAAAGAGTCATAGCTATGATTTCAGTTGACACTTTTGATTGATAATCGATTTTGACCATTTTGGCATAATTTTCACGACTACTTCAATATTTTTTTTTCTCCCTTCCTATTTATGCTACGATGCTGAAACTTGGACCAGATAAAACACTTTTCATATAGAACTTGTCAAAAAAGTTTGATTGAAATCGAACGAGTTTTCATTTATTGCATTTTTGGAACCTAATGCCCCCTTAACCATTTTTGGGGAAGGCCAAACAGTGGCTCCCTGAAGCTAGATATACTGTGATGGCTCACACGAGTCACACCTGTCCTATGATTTTGTGATAGACTAGCAGAGACCCGAGCCAGAACCTGGACCAGTCAGAGGTGCAGGCAGCTTGGTACAGTTATGATCACCCTCACCAAGGAAACATCCAGAAAGTAAATGAAGCAAAATGAACAACTGCAAGGTTAAAGAGAGAAGAAATAAAGCAGCAAACGACTCCTTAAATGATCCATTCAGTAGTCGGTTCTTACTGACTATCCATATATGTACATGAATGAGATTGGGTGGATATGAACAGGCGTATTGTCATATGGGCCAATAGGCCTTCTGCAGTTACCTTCATTCTAATATTCTTACCTCCCTAGTTACAGTTGACCACCAACAGGTGGCAGGACCACTGAAAGCTGCCAGATCTGCATGTCAACACAACTCTGTTTGGACCTTTCCTTGAGATGTCAGCCTTTTTGGGTCCCAATTAATTCTTGATAAGCATTAGTCGTCTTTTGGACTGTCGTGTGGGGGGGGGGGTTCCATTTCTATATGTATCACTCAAACGTTGTGTTTGCTTCATGTAATTTCCCAGGTGTAGTTACACGATGATCTACGCTCGTGGTGTCCCATCTTCCTGGCACTCGTTGTCATATAACACTTTGAAATGACTGCTGGTTTTGGCCTCCACCACCTTCTCACCTAACTTATTCCAACTGTCTACCACTCTTTGCAAAAGTGAATTTTCTTATTTCTTTGGCATCTTCCTTTAGTTAGTCTAAAGCCATGACCTCTTGTTCTTGAAGTTCCAGGTCTCAGAAAATCTTCCCTATCGATTTTATCAATTCCTGTTACCATTTTGTATGTAGTGATCATATCACCTCTTTTCCTTCTTCTAGTTTTGGCATATCTAATGCCTCTAACCTCTCTTCGTAGCTCTTGTCCTTCAGTTCTGGGAGCCACTTAGTGGCATGTCTTTGCACCTTTTTCCAGTTTGTTGATGTGCTTTTTCAGATATGGTCACCATACAACAGCTGCATATTCCAGCTTTGGTCTAACAAAAGTCGTGAACAATTTCTTTAGTATTTCGCCATGCTTGTATTTAAAAGCAATTCTGAAGTTAGAAGTTAGACTTCTTTAAAGATTTCTCACGTAATTTATAGGTTGTGTGGGGTCTATGTTCTGTTCCACATTGCATAACATGGCATTTATTCACATTAAATTCCATTTCCCAAGTGGTTCTCCATATACTTATTCTGTCCAGGTCTTCTTGAAGGGCATGACAATCGTCTAAGTAACTTATCTTCCCTATTATCTTAGCATCATCAGCAAACATGTTCATATAATTCTGCATTCCATCTGGTAGATTGTTTATGTAGACAATGAACATTACCTGTGAACGAACAGAACCCTGTGGTACTCCACTTGTGACATTTCTCCTGTCTGATACACTTCCTCTTATTACTTCCTTCATTTTTCTATCAGAAAATTTTTCATCCATGTTAGCAGGTTACCTGTGGCCCCTCCAATGTGTTCCAGTTTCCAGAACAACCCCTCATGTGGAACTCTGTCGAAAGTCTTTCAGCCCCCCCCCCCCCCAAAGTCCAGATAGATGCAATCAACCCAACCATCTCTTTCCTGTAAAATCTCTGTGGCTCGATCATAGAAACTGAGTAAATTCATTACACAGGATCTTCCAGGTCGAAAACCAAACTGACGGTCTGATATTATAGTGTTTGTCTCCAGGTGTTCTACCCATTTAGTTTTAATTATTTTTTCCAATATTTTGACTATTACACTTGTCAACGATACAGGTATATAATTGAGGGGGTCTTCCCTGCTGCCGCTTTTGTAGATTGGAACTGTTAGCCTTTTTCCACATGTCTGCTACGACTCCTGTATACAGGGAAGTCTGAAAAATAAGTTTAAGTGGAATGCTTAGCTCAGATGCACATTCTCCCAGAACCCATGGTGAAACTCCATCTCAACCGTGAAGAGCTCAGTCCCCCAGGGTACTGTGCTTGCTCCAGTACTTTTTCTCATCCTCATATCGGACATAGACCAGAACACAACCTATAGCACTGTATCATCCTTTGCAGATGACACTAGGATTTTCATGAGAGTTGGCAACATAGAGGACACGGCAAACCTCCAATCAGATGTTGATCAGGTCTTTCTATGGGCTACAGAAAATAATATGGTATTCAACGAGGATAAGTTTCAGCTCATGCGCTACGGAAAAATTGAAAACATAAAAACAGGAACCACGTACAAAACGCAGGCAAATCATAACATAGAACGAAAAGGCAATGTAAAGGACCTGGGTGTACTCATGTCGGAAGACCTTACCTTTAAAGAACACAATAAAGTAGCCGTCACAACTGCAAGAAAAATGACAGGTTGGATAACAAGAACTTTTCACACTAGAGATGCTATACCGATGATGATACTTTTCAAAACGCTTGTGCTATCTAGAGTGGAGTACTGCTGCACAATGACAGCCCCTTTCAAAGCTGGAGAAATTGCTGACCTAGAGAGCGTGCAGAGATCCTTTACTGCTAGAATCCACTCGGTAAAACATCTAAATTACTGGGACCGACTAAAGAGCCTAAATCTGTACTCCCTTGAGCGCAGGCGGGAGAGATACATAATAATTTACACGTGGAAAATAATTGAGGGGCTGGTCCCAAACCTGCACACAGAAATAACACCACATGAGACCAGAAGACATGGCAGGATGTGCAGAATACCCCCGTTGAAAAGCAGAGGTGCAACAGGTACTCTGAGAGAGAACTCTATCAACATCAGAGGCCCGAGACTGTTCAACACGCTTCCACTACACATAAGGGGCATAACTGGCAAACCCCTCACAGTGTTCAAGAGAGAACTGGATAAGCACCTCCAAAGGATACCTGATCAACCAGGCTGTGACTCATACGTCGGGCTGCGAGCAGCCGCGTCTAACAGCCTGGTTGATCAGTCCAGCAACCAGGAGGCCTGGTCGACGACCGGGCCGCGGGGACACTAAGCCCCGGAAGCACCTCAAGGTAGCCTCAAGGTAGGTAGGTAGGACCAACTGCTTTGTTCTTACTTGGCTCCTTGAGCATATTTTCCATTTTGTCTCTTAAGACACCTCTATGTGCTCTATGTTGTTCTCTGGAATTCTTATGATGTCTGGTTCTCTGAAGATTTAATTTTGTACAAATACACTTTGAAAGTTTTGTTTAAAAGGGAACGTGTGAAACATTAATTTTACGTGACTGTTTCCCATTTTCAACCTCTGGATATTATCCTTTACCTGCAATTTGTTTATGAATTTGTAGAATAGGCCTGGTTCTGTTTTACATTTGTCTGCTATACCGTTTTCAAAATTTTTCTTCCGCTCTCCTTACTGCTGTGTAGTTGTTTCTCGCATCTTTGTATCGCTGGTATGTTTGGGGGTTTGGCTTCTTTCTATATTGATTTCATTTTTGTGTCTTTTGGTCTCTGGTGCCTTCTCAATTTCTGTTGAACCAGTCCAGTTTTCTGGCCCAGCATCTCTGTTTAGGTATGAATGTTTGTCTTCATCATTTATTTTGGAAAATTTGGCATACCTCTACATTTACTCATTTACATCCCCTTCCCTCATTCTTGTGGCCTGCTTGATGTGTTGATACAAGAATGTCTACAAAAGGAGGTTTACAAATCTGCCTGTCCAAATGTCCTCCGTTCTTGCTACATAGGCCTCCCAGTCTATTGCTTTAAAGTTGAAGTCCCCCAGTATCAACAGTCGTGATTTATCTTTACAGTATCTGCTTGTACTGTACAAGGAGCACATTACTGTACCACATTATTTCTCTCGTGACCATTATGAGGCCCTTTTGTTTGTCATCCGATTCTTCCTTTATCCATGTGTTGCTTGCTGGTGGGCTGTAGGCATTTACAATTATCAGTTTGTCATCCTGATTCCAGACCTACAATGCCATTATGTCAACTTCTCGAGGGTTTTTAAGTATTGACTCTCTTACCTTCATGTGTTCTTTCAGCAGCACAGCCACTCCTTTCAACCCCCCCCCCCCCCCCCCCCCCCATCCCCTCCCTTTCCTAGTTTTCCTGTCACGTCTCCAAACTGAGTAGTCCCTTCAGAATATGACTTCATTTAAAATACTATCTTCAAGTTTCATCTCTGATGATGCGTTAATATCTGGGACCTTAAGCTGAATCTATGTTGGTACAGTATATACAGTTTTCTGGAACATGTTCCCTTTCCCTTTGTTCTTTCCTCCCCCTTCCATTAATGATTTTCTTGTCTTGTTTTCATGTACCATTTCATTAGCTTTCCAGTCCCTGACACTTTGTAGAAAAAAGAATGTCTTCATTTCTATTCCCATTTAGATGTTTTGTTTCAATGAGGTTCATTTTCAGCGTTTCTGTGTCTTCGTTTGAGAGGCATTTTGACCAAAGTTTGCCAACCTCATCACTGCAATTTCCTGGCATTTCTAAGCACTTCCATCATGTTTTTCACTCCATTAACTGTCACCCTTAATGGGCAGTTCTTGTCTCTCATATTTTCCTACTCTTTTAAAATCACTGGCATTTTCCTTTTGAGTTTAGGCCTTTTCCTAAATCTACTATTTTCCCTTATGATTTTCATCTCTTCTGCTGCTCTGTCCACCCTAGATGAAATTTCCTTTTCCAAACAACCGAAGATTATTATGGACTTCAATCTGCAGTGTTTTGTGCTAGTTTACTGTTGGTTACCAGTTCTTTCCTAATTGCTTGCCTAATTTCTGCTTCTTGTTGGTCATTTCTGGTTTTAACTTCAAACACACTTCCTTGATTGTGTGTCTCTTACAACTTGTGCATACGTCACTCTTATTTCTTCTTTATACTTTTCTAGTTCTTTATTAACCTCCTCCTGTGAGTTGTCAATGAAGTTTCCAGTTGCATATCCTTGCCTAACTGTTAGCCCTCAGGGTTCCTTGGAGTTAATCACCATATGAGTCTATTTTCTTGTTTATTTCTTCACATTCACCACTCTTCACTTTCCATGCCTCCTTATCTTTTACTAGTTCCCTGATGTGTGCCTCCTGCATCCTTACCTTATCAGTCAAGCTGGTAATTTCCTTACCTTGCTGGAAAATACTTACTTTTAAATTGGAAAACTCAATCTTGAAACTTTCATTTTCTTGTTCTAATTTAATTACCTTTTCTTCATAATTCTTTAGCATGTCCTCAATAATCGCTAACCTGCCAAGAAAACCACCTTTCATTAGATCTTGTGCTGAGAATCCTGCAAAACATTCCTTTGTTGGTGTGCTGTCCTTCCCTGTGGTGGTGGCCATCTTTGTTGTTGACATTGCTGTATTGAAAGATAAACTTTTCTAGCCCAGATTTTTCATTCACTAACACTTATTTCTTACCTCTCAATTTCTTTCCAAATTTCCTACACCTTCATGTATTCTGGGACACCACTTGCAGCCCTCACCCTGCTCCCAACACTTAGACAAGTTGAATTATCCTGGAGCCTGCAGCAGTGTGACTCCTCAGTGTGATGCAGTGTGAACTTATCACACCGAGTGGAATGGTGGAATGCAGACTGTGCTTGGGCTGTCCACTGTAAGTGTGCAGTCTAGAAGAAACGCCATCGCCGGTGGACTCCCGATTCTTCTTTTTGTTTCGGAAGGCGAGTGTGGTGGCCCATACAGCTGGCCCATCTGTATGGCCAAGCATGAGAGTTGGAGATCTTAAGTTTCCACCATTACATCTGATGCTCTTCTGCCCCTGACCTGGAAGTAAATCCGCAAGATAGTGGGCAAGTTTGTTCCATATGTCTCGCCAGACCTTCACCTCCGTGGTTCTATTGTGGTGGATCCGGTGTCGGTCGCAACCAAACTGGGTTCACACTTTTTGACTGTTGACTACGGTTCTCGTCTTCCTCCTCCTTTCCATACTCGTAAGCCCCCTTCTTGAATCTTGTCCCTTAGATTTTTGCACTCGTCTTCAGCTTCCCTATAACAATCCTTTCTCTCAGAACTCCAGTCTGCTCTGGCCCTCTGCGGTTCTATGGCAGTGGGCTCGGATGATATTCATTATGAGGTGCTTTGCTATCTCCCACAATGCACATTTCATTATTTACTGAGTGTTTATAACAGTGTCTGGGAGTCGTCAGTCCCTAAGGACTGGCTTGAGTTGGTGGTTGTTCTTAATCGAAAACCTGGTTCTCTAGGGTCATCCCCTAGAGACTTCTGCCCCCAATTGTTCTAATGAGTTATGTCTGCAAACTCTTTGAACGTATGGTCAATGTCCATCTGGTGTGGTTTTTGGAACGCTATCACCACCTCTTACCTTCTCAATTTGGTGGTCTATATTTGTACTGTACTGCCTTTCCTGTGAAAAACCTCTGTGGTTGATGTCCTTTTTTACCTAGAAAAGGCAATGACACCACCTGGAGATGCCATGTTCTGACCCAACTCCGTTCTCTTGGCCTTCGTGGTAATCTCCCTCTCTTCCTACAGAGCTTCCTCTCTCTCTCTCTCGTAGTTTCTTTCGAGCAAGGCTTGGTACCACTCTGCCTCTTTTCAGCAATACGAAGGTGTACCCCAAGGTAGTGTTCCAAAAACTACTTTTCCCGATTGCCCTTAATGGTCTTTTCTTCCTTCCCTCCCTCTGGCATTTTCTCGGCTCTGTTGATGCTCTTACCCTCTGCTGTCAGTGATGACTCGCCTTTCCTCCAACGGTGGCTTTAACTTGTGATTGATGCAGTGTCGTCCTGAGGCCACCAATCATTGCTTCAAGCTCTTTACAACTAAGATTTGTGGTATGACCTTTACTTCATTCTTCGTCCCCCTCTGGCACTTTATGGTAATCTTCTTTTGTATAAGGATTCTGCTAAACTTCTGGGGTTAATCTTTGATTCTCGTTTGTCTTGGTCACCTCATATCTCTTACCTCAGAGTTGAATGATTTAAGGCCCTTTACTTATGGTCTCGTCCCATACTTCATGGGGAGCCGATAAGTGCACGCTCCTCCTTTTATGTTCCTCTCATGCTGTCCAAACTTGATTATGGCTGTCCTGCTTACTCATGCCTCACCCTCGACACTTCATCATCTTGATGCTCTTCCCCATATTGGGCTGTGCCTCAGCTCTGGTGCCTTGCATTCGCCTCCTACCCAGAGACTGTGTGTGCTGAAACTGGCATCCTATCTCTACAGGATCACCATGATCGCTACTGTCTTCACTAGTTTGTGCGGTCCCTACAACACCCTCGCTCCGTCTTATATCGTACTTTGACCATTACCCCTCCTGTGGACCCTGTTCCTTTTCGCCACTTTCCCCTTTTCCCTTTCTGTAAGATTGTCTCGCTTGCAAGGTTCTCTCTCGGTTCGTGTTACCAATGTTTCTTCTTGTGTCGTTCCATCCTTGCCCCCACAAGTTGGGTGCTCTTAAGGGTATCATGACCTTATGTCCTTCCTCCTACCACCGTAACCACCAGTGGGAAATTGGCTCTGGCGAGGCTACGTATTGGCCATACCTGTTTAACTCACGGGCACTTAATGGAGCGCCACCCTGCTCCTTATTGTCCAAACTGCATTGTCCCTCTTATGGTCATGCATATCCTTGTTGAATGTCCTGCCTTCCAAGATGTGCGCGTGTCTTGCTTCCTGACTGTCCCTCCTGGTCACCTGTCCGTCGATAGAATCCTTGGTGAATCTGATGCCTTTGATGTTGTTTGCCTTGTGTACTTCTGTTCTTGTATTGGCATCATTTAGTGCCTTTTGAATATCCTGCACATTTGACGGTGTTACATAGCCTCCCTGGCTTGGGGCTTTCTTTTGATACTTAGGCACCCCAATTTTGGACCTCTTCATGTTGGCATGGAATCGTCGCCTTCCTCTTTACACAGCTCCGTTCCTCAGTCATAAGGAACATGCATATAATTATTACAGCCTCTGTACTCATAACTGTCCAGCTAGTTTCCCGAGAGATGCTGGCACATGGTTGTATTTCTCGATTGTCCACTAACAATTAAGGCATAGATGATTGCTGGTATTGATCACTATCATTGAAGAGGGAAAATATTTTGTCTTTGATAATTTTTACCAATGAAATTTTTAGGAGTTATTTTCTTTTCAGGAAAAGCAATTTGATAAGGAAAGTGAAGACCAGGCAGGTTGTGAAGAAACAGAGTTAAATCAAATTCTAGATGTTGTCACTAGAGATATTGACTTTATGAAGATTGACCAAGAGAATGACAATGACTCCAACACTGATGTTAAAGTGAATGAAGATAAGAGTGAAGATATTGGAGAAGTCAACACTGATGAAGCTCCTCTCCTGCATGATTCATTCAATGATGAAACAAAAAAGGACAAATAAATACCAGTTAAAAAGCAATCATTTTAATATCAAACTACAGTACTTTTGATGATAGATCTCTGTACTCATCCATTTACCAATAATATAAAAAGCATCAAAGATATGCATTAACAAAATACTGGTTTAGGTATATAGCAGTACTGTACAACTACAATTGTTAATAAATATTTGAAGGAGAGTGTTTCAGAGAGTGAAGGATGATAAGGTACATGTACTGTAGTTTGTACTTCCCACTTCCAATGCCTCTGTGGCTTGTGCAAGCTCAGAATGCATCTTGTCCATATATTCGGCAAGATTCCAGTGTGTCTGGACTTGCCAGTTTTGTTTCCATACAGTCCTCAGGTATTGATCTTGGTGTTCTTTTGTCTACTTGCCTGTCTGGTCTTCAGTAGAACTTTGGTTATCCTGTGTAGTTGGTAGTGAAAGATTGTGGTGCCTGTTTTGCCTCATTATAAATGTGCGGTTCTTCCAGCTGTTGATATTCAAAATATTATTCCATGGGTCCAAATTTTCAGGAACATCCATTTAATTCAGATATTCTTAACAGAAAGCTGTTTATTAATTTTTTGCCATGCTCTTCCTTCAGAAATTGTTTATATTGTACATACATATATTAACATGCATAATGTTTCCTATAACTGATAAGCTTTCATAAATCAAATTGTGAAGTAATGAGTGATAAATTACTTCTGGTCATAATGTTGGGTTGTACTGTAATACTTTAAGGTGTGGGGGAGGAGTATTGTTGAGTGTACCTTGAGTACTGTGTTATATTGCACGTGTGATGCTCGGCCAGTGGGTGTTAACACGACTTTGCTGCACTAATGAAGAAAATGTCATCCAAAGTTGCAAGTATATTTTTACCAGTTGTAAAGGTATAAATAATAATTATAATATTAAAGAAGCAATCCTTGGGTTGTATATTGCCAGCGTATCGAGTATTCTATACTTGCGTGTTGCAATTACTTTTTGAAAGTGTATACTGTACTTTATATTCATTAATATTGATTTATATTTAGCTGTTGATTTGAAATGAACATAATTTTATTCCATGCATTTTGTTAAGGAGTACAGAGGCAATACTATGCAAAGGTATATGGAAGAAATAGTTTTTATTAAGATATTGCCAAGTATTATAAAGATTAATTAATACCTAATAAGCTCTAAATCTATTTTTCCTCAATAGTGGGTTATGAAGCATTAATTTTTTATATAACTTGTCAAGAACTTTCTTATAAAATAAACTCGCACCCTGATGATTAATATCTAGAGAGGTGTATTGCTCAGTAGAAAGTATAAATATACATTTTTTAATGAGTGCCAAGGCAAAAATGTTATTGTTATAGGGAAATAATACCTTGAAAGTTAAAACTATTGCAGTTACACAAGTTACACTGTCTCTCTCTCTCTCACAGTTTGGGTGGTTTGTCTCGTAAATTATCACACACACAGTTTGGGTTGCATGGTCTCTCCTATACTGTTAGTATTGTTGGTCAATAATGCAGCATCAAATACATCTGAAGCTAAATTTCTGCATGTGAAGACTTACAGCCTGCACAAAGTGGGAGATCATCTTTGATAGATGAATATTACTCTAGTGTAGGTTTTTCTTTTTTTCTTTTTTAATTACAACTAGGTCTACAGACATACTACTGTAATGAATATGCACAAATATATTCTTATAATAGATTTTTGTATGTCTAAGTGTTTTCTTCAAAATCTTCATTTCTTAAGGAAAGGAGGCTTAATAAAAATAAGATAGGCTTGTAGTGATTATTGGAAGTGTCGTCTATCTTAATCTATTATTAAAGGCTTGTCTATTCTCTTCTTACTGTATTTTGTCTTTATTTATACTCTAACTGAAGATGCTAAAAAGCTTTGTTTACAATGTAATATTTTCTTTACTTCCATTCTTATACTTGGACGGTGTCATGGTGTATTCAAGGGCTTTCTGACAATAAAAATTATTTTCATTTTACTAGGCTTTTGACTTATTTTATTAAGGTCTGTTGCATGTAATGTTACTTCTTAGGGGATGGCAACTTTGTTAAATGCAAAAAAAAAAAAATTAACATTTGGAGCAACATGAGCACTACACAGTAGGAGATTCTTCATTGTGATATGGTGTAAATACTTTAAAAAATGTAGCACTGTTAATATTTAATGTATAATTTAATTTTGGATCATAGCGTGCTAGAAGAATTACATAAAATCATTGATAATTTTTTTGACGACAAAAATCCGCTCATCTTTATAACATTGTGGCAATATATAGATAACTTTGCATCTCATTTCAAGCATTTTAAATGTATTATTATTTTTTTTTTTTTTTTTGTAATAATAAACATGGCTCATGTATTTAAAGATTTGTGAAAAGGAATATGACAACCATTAATGGAGGTTGTGTACTTACCAGCTAGTCATTTTGAGTCCATAGTATCGAACTCGCCGCCTTTTCTTTCCATGGTTCATTTTTAAGATGGAGTATGTATGCTAGAAATGCAACATTTGTTCTTATTATGGAGTTAAAGTAAAAAAATAATAGAGTGTAAGTATTTTGCTCTTAAAGTCAATATATTCAACTGTTATAAATTTATTATCTTTAGATTATTAATGTTCATTATCAAGATACGTACTTACTTTTTTTTACTCGCATTTATTTCCAAAAAATTAATTCGCTCCCCCATTTGTTAAACCGTACATATTAGCATCTTGTCACCTTGTCCCAAGTCTGTCACCCAGTAATCGACAGAAGAGTGTGTTATACCATCTGAAAGGTTTCCCTTGTTTAAAGCAAAATGGCTGAAATAGAATTACTGTACCAAAATACTCCCACCATTCTCAAACATATTCTTTTGTGAAATTCTGCATTGTGCTTCAAATAATAAAGCTAAGCACAAAAAGTAGTGGAGAATTATGTCGGTAACTGTCAAGTAATGAAGTAGGAAAAAAATATCGATTTGGAGTGAAGTTCTGTATTAAGATGCGGCTTTCTTGTGATAAGTTTACAAATATTGACCCAGTCTATCTGCAAAAGTTGTATACTGTATATTTATTAAAGTACATTTATGCAAATATTTTGTTAAACATTTGTCTGTAAAGTCAGATATCTTATTCATATCCTCATTAACTTGACCCCAATTTTCAGTACTGGACTAGCTTGTATTATTGTCCTTTGTGAACTTGAAATATTTTCATCCAGCCCTTCTCACAGGTTTAATAATCCTTGGGATCCAGCATTGGATCACATGGCTAGTCATTCATACATGATAAAAAATCTGACCCCATTTGGTACTGTACATCACTTTGAAGTTTTACACAATATAATAAGAGAATTCATCCATTTCCTCATCTTTTATTTCACCAATAAATTGAAATAATAATAGTATGAAACAATATTTCAAATTTGTAATCATTTCAGAATTCTTGGTCTTTTAATATGTACATACATGGTCAAGTATTTATTACATTTTATCATGACACTTAGATTATTCATATATTATATTATTAAAATATCCAAGTCAGACATTGTTTATATGTAATGAAAGTTTCAATTTTTCAAGCATACAGTATTTTATTTGTCAAACTGTGCAAATAATGTATTTCAAAATGTGGGAACTTTCAAACTTTTGCAACATTTTTATCCATCTAAATTAGTATTTTGCACAAAATTATGCTTTACAATACATGCTATACTATGTGCACTATAAAGGCTTGCCAACAATGGTTCTGAGGAACAGTGCATATTATTGAATGAACTTGGTATTCGTAAGGATTCAACTGTTACTAATAATTGTTCTAAAGAGACTAATTGTATTAATTTTAAACTACATAATGAAAGGCTGTGTTAATCGTTTCGTCTGGTAGTTTGTCACCCGTTATACCTGTATACTTTAAGGGAGGAGGTTGAAGAGGGAGAGCTCCTTGCTGCCAAAATTGTTCTTCACTATAGATAATACTTATGTTTTTCTATTTCCAAATTGCCATCTTAAATGTTATACAAATAATTTTGATTTTGTAGTAAATTGACGTATGACATAGCTATACTGGCTTAGCACATGCTTTTGCTAATTTCTTATTTTTCAAGAAGGGGGTTTTAAGTTACAGTAATATTGGCAGCGAGGCAATAAATAAGTTTTGTTAAATGTGATGCGATACATTTTGACAACTCTGAGGTTTCAAGTCCTGTCCAGTGAAAATATTGTGTAATTACAGTACAGTAGTAACTACTGTGAGGCTTTGTGCAGTTATTCCCTACATTAGAGATGAAATATGATTTGAATAGACAAATGTTTGCCTTTTAATATAGTTGACTATTGCAACCATGCTCTTCGTGAACATGACCTGCATCCTAGTACTTAATGTACATTGATAAACAAGTGTTGAATAATCACATTGAGTATAAGTGAATCCATCAAGTTACAATTTTCAATCCTTGGTTATTACTGTTAAAAGATCCCATCATTGTTGAAAAGCTCGAGCTGTATCTCTGATAAAGTATATATATATAAAGCAGTAATTTACAATGGTAAATAAGAAATAAAGTATGGTTTTCTGCATACTGTGAGCATAGTAAACAGTAGTTGTCTGCTGTTGTGTGTGGAGGGAGAGGCAGTGTTCTCAACACCTTTTGCTCTTGTATATACCACACTACCTCCAAACATTAATTTACTAAATTCATTTTCTGTAAACACTTTTTTTCAAATTTGAGTGTTGAGGTAGCGGAGTCACATTGACAGCACCTTGAAGTGTTGAAATGAAGACTTGCTATTACACGAATTACACTGAATTTTCATTTTTTTTTTTTTTTTTTTTTTTTTTTCTCTCCAAATAATTGAGAATTGTTCCATTAGGGGAATGGTAATGTTAATTGTCAAGAAAATATATAGTTTTATGTTTTAGTACTGTACAGTATGTAATGTAATGACGACTTGGTGACGTATACTTCGAAGGTGATAAAAGATGCCAACACATCTTCACATTTGTGCTTACTGTAGTTAAGAGTACACATGGCAGAGTTCATTTTGTAAAATTTAAATTTAATAAACGATGGGAAATGTCAAAAGGGTATGAAATAACCAAACACCTTTAGCAGTTTGAGATTTGTTTAATAATGATTTACCACTAAATATACTTTGTGATATGCACATAAGGATTCACTAAAAGTGTGAGGTGAGTTGGGTGTGCACAGGTGCAGTAGTGTGTTATGCAAGTATTGACCAATTTGTTTGTGTATATATATGTTAAGAAGTGGTGTATATAATGATTATATATAATGTTTTGTATTTCAGGGAAGTTTAATAAATGTGAACTGAAGACTAACTATATAATTTCCTAAAATTCTATACAGTACTTTTTTAATAAAGCTTGAGCTTTTAGGAAGTGATCACAGAATCTTGGCAAATTGTGTAATAATGGATCGAATAAACCAGTGTAGTAGCATGACAAATATACTGTACAGGAGTTGTATAGATTCCATGTGAGCAAACATGTATGTAGTCATTTATCAAGATATACACCCTCCTGAGTGTCACCTTGTTGTGGTGCGGAGGGGAGATAATGTACAACTCCCTGGGGCTGGTGAGGGGGTTGCCTTGGCTCCTTCTCGAAGAGTTATCTACTAAGGTAAACACCAGTAGGGATCTTGTTCAGATAAACGAACCACCTGCTGCAACCCGTTCTCGCAAATTCGTAAAGTCAATATTGACTTATTAACTACGTGCATAGGTGATATACTAAACATAATAGATACCCTTAAAAAGATTCATAGAAAACACCAACCTTACCTAACCTTGTTAGTATCTTAAGGTAAGCATCTTATTGCTTCGTAATTACAATTATTACTTAACCTATACCTATTATAGGTTAGGTAATAATTGTAATTACGAAGCAATAAGATGCTTATCTTAACATACTAAGTAGGTTAGGTAAGGTCGGTGTTTTCCATGAATCTTTTAAAGGGTATCTATTATGTTAAGTATGTCACCTATGCACATATTTAATAAGTCAATATTGACTTATTAAATTTGCGAGAACGGGTTGCCTGCTGAAGGGGCTGCCCTTAGTGGATAGTTGGGTGTCCAGGCTGGAGCGAAAGTGAGAAAGAGGTCTTTGCACCAGTGTTGGAGAATAAATGATGCAGTAAGTCTCGCCCATTAAAAAGGGGGCACCTCTTGGGACAACGCACTCCTTCCTGCATTGGCCAGGCCTCCCTAGCTGCCCTGGTAGGTGGTATCCCGTGGCTCAAAAACCCAGACTTTTGAAGTTAACGCTGTATAGACACCAAACTGACTTCATACAAAGGCTCATGAGGTGGGCAACCAGGCCCCTGAGTTGGCTGGTGATGCAAGATTGGGCCCCATGATCCCTGCTACATTGGCCCAGACAAAATTTCCTTTGACTCATTACTGACCCTCTGTTTCCCTCCCATTTTCATGGCAGGATGGCAGGGTTGAGCCCCAGGCCCCCAGTGGTGTCCTGTGCCTTTTAGCCCCCCTCCCCCTCATACTGGGGAAGCTCGGTATCTTAACCCCTGCACTCGAACACACACGATTCCTCCCAACTCATTTTCGTTTCAAGATTAGTTTGGTCCTGCCAAGTGGACTAAGTATTTTGATCTCAAATAAATCATACATGCCCTGATTTTCTCATCCATAAACACCTGGTTGATTCAGTTGATGTCCATGTCACTTTTAACCTTCCTCAGGCTGGACCACGTGTAGTTGCAGCCCCTTTACAGGAGGCAGCAGGACCCCATCTAACTTCGGGTGTGGTCAAAATAACTCCGTCAATTTGGTCAGCCCGTCCTCATGAACAAAGGCCAAAGTCCTTTCCATGCACCTACCAAACTCGCTGTTTGTGAATGGGGAAAGTCGTGGGCTGCTCATCAGGTTGGCCAGGGTCATTGGTGCCCTCGCTTTCATAGAGCGTACGTACGGTTCAGGAGTTTGCGGCAATGTGAAAGGTGCTGTGGATCACCCTCCGGTGATCCGCAGCAGGCAGTGAGAGTATGAAGTGTCATGGCATTCTTTCCACTACTTCCTGTTCCTTCATGGTTGTTTTTCAGTCTTCGAGCGTGTTCTGTCTTTTCTTTTTGCTTTTTCTTGATTCAGCATCTTCTGTCAAATACTGTCACCTCTTATTGTGCTGCATTGGTGGAGCCAGCCAGGGTGGATACCTTTTCTACCCTGTTAAGCAATTTTTTATTATCAGGAGAAAGTGCCAAGCCACTATGCCTTTATAGCACAATTCCCCACAATTCATTTCGCTAAGCAAGTTAAAATCTTGAGCTAGTTTAAAAATTCAGTACAAGTCGTCACATCATCAATGGGTTTGAGATAGACCACAAGTAGTTTCTAAATTAAGCAACTAACATATGTGGAGAGTTAGTATCACAATTGATATGTTTGTCCTGCACACCGCCCCCCCATCCAGTGGGCAGCGGTGGATAGGTTACAATCACTTAGTTACTACCCACAGTTAGCAAACTGGGGGTATTTGGCTAAGAATTCTGGTAGCAGATCATTTTGAATGAAATATTTACACATCTCTGGAACATTTGTTATAGAATTACCTCTGAATTGGTGGGCTCCTGGTGTGCCCTCAGCTGTGGTGGGCGGCTGGCTTCTGCTCTGCCTGAGGACACTGGATGACTTTTGAGTTTTAGTTGGGGGCCGAGTTTTTGGTTTTGCTACCCAGTGTTGTCTGTGTGGGGGCGGGGCTGGTGCTTGTCACCCTGAGGGACTCCTGGGCCTCTCCAATCACCTGCCTGTCTGCGTTTCTTCGCCACATGGCATATTAGCTTCCAGTGCTTTTCGTCACCTGTTTCGCAATTTGGCTTGGTGTTTCACCTTTCCGGGCTTCGCGATTAACCCTTTACGGGCTAATCGCGTAGTCACAAGCCCATGTGATTTTGTCCCATGTGAATGTCCTTCACATGGGACAAAATCTTATTGAAGCGACGATACGAGGCACAAATATTCATACTAAGCCCAAGTAAAACAGAAACAAGCAACACTTAGTGGGCCAGCCAGGGGCTTAGGCCAGCGCAGGAATTTCCCCTGCAAAAAAAAAAGTGATTTCAGACCAAATGGTATGAGGTACTTTGAGCTCTGTAATTATTTCATACACTCAGTAATATTGGAAGATATACTTATGCTGTATCCTGCTTTTGCTAGTGGAGGCTAATAGATCAGCCTTTTACATTTTATGTTCTCACCTGAATTTTAATTGCATTTGATTTGTTTTTGTATTAAGGCTGGTGTTTTTCCCCTGATTCCATGTATGACTAACCATCTTGTGAGACGGGAATGTTAGTTGAACCTATAGCTAGTTTTTTATATGCGTTGTGTAATATCCCATATAGAATAGGATAGCAGCACATTGAAATAAGACAGTGATGTGTATACCTAATTTTGTTAATTAAATAAAGTATACGTTTGTTAATAAAAAAATTATTATTCAAAAAAATCAAAATGTTTATTCAGGTAAAAGTACATCCATTGAAGATGAGTTACAAACATAATGTTGGATTTATAGATAGAGCAAGTACATACAATACCTCCCTGAAAAAAAAAAAAAAAATAACAAAAATAAAGCCACCAATACGCATAGTGTTTCGGGCAAGGTGCGGGGAAAAAACACTTAACTAATACAAGCTTAATATAGCTTAACCGCAGACTTATCAAATTGTGTTGAAAAAGGAAAAAACTGTGGGGGGGGGGGGGGAGAACATGGCAGAAACCGGCAATTATACAATTTGGTCAATTCAATTCAATTTCTTTCTTTATTATGCACCCCATACCCATCCCGTGGGCGGTGGTGTAAAGGATTACAGAGGCACATAATCGGTTGAGGAACTGAACCCTCTAGTTCGTTTAGCTAAGCAAATAACAATCTTTTGACGCTAGTTACAAAATTATTAATGTTATATATACATGTACACATTCTCATATATACATGTACATATATATATACGTATACATATATATATATATGTATACATATATACATACACATACATATCTAATCACCCACACAAATACACACATCAATAATCTTTGTGTCACAAGTGATCAACAAGAGGCTCACAACAGTCACTATACAAGACACTTTACATCTATGGTGAGTCACACAGTTACTAGTCTTGCTGCACACCCACCCAACTGGACGGCAGCTTTACAGTCATGTGCAGGCTGCACCTACAGTAAGCAAATTTTGGATACTTCGCTAAGATTTCGGGCAGTACATCATTATGAATGAAGTACTTATACATTTCTTGGACACTATTGATGGTGTTATGTCTAAATTCCGCGATTTTTTCACATTCCATTATATAATGACGCAAAGTATGCGAATAGTTCTGCTGACAGAGTTTACATTTAGTCAAATCTACATCAACAGATGTTACAAACTCCCAGAGGTACTTGTAGCCGAGCCTAAACCTAGCAGTGGTAACATCTAGAAGTCTGCTAACATTATTGGATTACCCATAGACGTGCGGCTCTTCCTGCATAATAGAATGATGTTAGATGGACTAACTAACTGTACCTCTCTCAACCAGTTTAAGATAAAAACGAAGCACTACCTAATAAATTCCATGTAACCTACCTTACCCCTCTGTTGTCAACCCATGTCTGTTTTTTTTAAATAACGCTATTTGAATGTAATTGTCTGTAATAATTTGTAATTGTATTTGTGCTGCTTTTTCAGCCATGTTCCCCCCCTCTTTTACCTCTATTTTTATTTGTTCTCAACACATTTTATTCTTTATACCCATTAGTATTAAGCTTTAGTCATTATTGTTTTTCCTGCCCGAAACGCTTTGCGTAATAGTGGCTTTAGGCATTGTATGTACTAGCTCTATCTATTAATGCAACAAACTTTGTAAAATCTCTTGTATGTATGTACCTTACCTAAATAAACATTTATTTATTATTTATTTATTTATAACTGGTGTAAATTTCACTTTGCCTCAAGTCTTCGAAATTTAGTTGATGTTCCTGGGATATTGCTGCCTTCAGGCTGCTCAAAGGCAGTCCAAGTTGGTAATCAATTCCCTCTTTACGAGCAACAGTCTTGGCCAACTCATCAGTTCTATCATGCATTCGGAGACCAATATGGGAAGGAATCCACAGGAGATAAACTCTGACTCCATCACTGATTATTTCATTATATATCTGTGTCTAGCTTCAGAGATGAGCACGTCACAGTTATACCTTAGAGAGCTGAGGGCAGTCAAGGATGACAAGGAGTCACTTACAATTAGCGTGTCAACTTTGGATTCATATACGCGCTCGAGTGCAAGGATTATGGCAACCAATTCTGTCTGAAGAGTAGAGGCCCAGTTACTGAGACGCGCTCCACACTCATGGGAGAAGGAACCATCTCTCCCTGACAACAAACAGTATTGTTTGAACATAGCAAGACATGGGTTGACATTTAGGTGGTAAGAGAGGTTACATGGAGTTTATTAGGTAGTACTTAGTTTTTCTCTATACTGTAGATTATAACTTGCTTAACTAAATGAATTGTGGGGTTCAGTCCCTGAGCCCATTATGTTCCTCTGTAACCCTTTCCACTACTGCCCCCAAGATGGGTATGGGTACTATGGGGTGCATAATAAATGAACTAAACTAACTATACTGGTGGTGATTATATTTTTTATATTTATATTTATCTGCCCGAAACGCTTTGCGTAACAGGGGCTTTAGGCATTGTATGTACTAGCTCTATCTATAAATCCATCAACTTTTGTATATGTATGTACCTTACCTGAATAAAAAATTATTTATTATTTATTATTATTTATTTATTATTATTATTATTATTATTTATTATTATTATTTATTATTATTATTATTATTATTATTATTATTATTATTATTATTATTATTATTTATTTATTTATTTATTATTCGGAAGGAGACATTGGACGAAGTAGAGGTAGGCTCGTACTCCCTTCTCTACTCAGCTGTTCCTCCGCTCATTGTTTACAAGCTTTGTAATTTGATCTTAAGTTCAAGATTTGCAGCTTGAAGCCATGACACACAGGTGAGTCTGGTTTGGAGTGAAGCAAGAGTTCCTTCACATGCGAGGTGAGTGTGACTGGGAGTGAGCCGGGCGTTGCCTCACACTCCAGGTGAGTGTGACTGGGAGTGAGACTGGCGTTGCCTCACACTCCAGGTGAGTGTGACTGGGAGTGAGGCTGGCGTTGCCTCACACTCAAGGGCTGATGTTTATCTAACGGAATACACATTCATTGGAGGATTTTCAATGAATTTTGCCAGGAAACCAGCATATGTCCCCCAACACTGGTGGTCCACCTCAGGCTTATGCCCCCCCCCCCCCCCGATACTGGTGGTCCTCCTCAGGCTTATGTCCCCCCCCCCAATACTGGTGGTCCACCTCAGGCTTATGTCCCCCCCCCCAATACTGGTGGTCCACCTCAGGCTTATGTCCCCCCCCCCAATACTGGTGGTCCACCTCAGGCTTATGTCCCCCCCCCCCAATACTGGTGGTCCACCTCAGGCTTATGTCTTCCCCTCCCCAATACTCGTGGTTCACCTCAGGCTAATGTCCCCCCAATTCTAAACTCTGGTGGTCTATCCCAGGCTAATGTTCTCCTAACAGCAAATCCTCAAGGAGACATCGTAACGACTTGAGGTGCGCACAGCGTCTCCTAAAAACATTCAAGAATCCTCTGAGGGTTTTAAGAAACCACTGTTACATGGCACACATTTGGATCATGACCGTCACCTGGTCTTGGAGGAGGATCCAGAGGGAGTTTTCCAGGACAGTAAGCATCACAGTAAGGCAAACAGATTAGAGGTGCAATGCCGTCATCATACAGAGGTAAACAGAGACCATCCCAGCCCCACGCAGCCTGAGTATCAACATCCACAACTCGACCAAGGTAGGACAAGTTCTCCTGTGCAGGCGATGAGTCATAGTAACGTGGCTAAAGTATGTTGACCAGACCACACACTAGAAGGTGAAGGGACGACAACGTTTCGGTCCGTCGTCGGTTTTGGTCCACAATTGACTTGAGAATGGTCCAGGACGGACCGAAACGTCGTCGTCCCTTCACCTTCTAGTGTGTGGTCTGGTCAACAAGTTCTCCTGGTTTTCAAACTTTCCTTAGTGCCTTTGATGATGAAGATAGGAGTGTTTTTGGAAATATCAGGGCACAAAGTATCCTTTTTAATGCCATTCCCAAGATATTTAAGATCAAAGTGCACAATATGTGACCTAATAAACATATTAGGTGGCAGTGGACTACAAACACAGCGAGGAACTAGAGCTTTCAGACGTTACTGACATCTGTGGATACAAAGTCAAATGCTACCAACCATTAGGGGACCAATTAGTGAAATATGTAGCCCAACATGTAGACATTAGGACAGACGACATCAAGGCACAACTTCAGGCAGATGACATTACAATCGTCGGAGTAAAAAAATTTATGCGTAAAACAAACGGAGAACTGAGTGATACAGACACTGCCCTGCTTGCTTTTCTAGACTACTTTCCCCCTGATTGGGTTTGGATTAACGGCTTCCTCCGTAAACTAGAGGTGTACGTACCACTCAGTGCTTCAGATGTAAAGGTTTTAACCATATTTCGAAAGGTTGCACCAAAGACATTAAATGTGGGAAATGCTCTGGTTTCCATTACACACAAGACTGTGTGTCAGATAAACTCACCTGCTCGAACTGTGTTGTCAATCATAACATTACATTCAAACAATGTCCTTCATACATAGCAAAAACTAAGGTTTCCCCTACCAACAACCTAACTCAGTCCATCATCAACTGCTACCTCACACTCAACCACAACCTTTGCTTGTACCTGAAATGTCTGTATCTGACAATCCTGCACCCCAAGAGTCCAATCCTCTCCCACATAATGTACAACTTAGTCTCGATCTTGTTGAAACTCTTGTTACTTGCATTGAAAATGTACTAGAAAAGCTGCTGGTCAGACTTCTAACTAAATTTTTTACACAAGTAAATTAATTAATTCATCCCTGAGGCTGATCCAACAGTCACCCCATTGACATCTACAGACAATGACATGTGCCCTAACACAGCTATCATTGCTGGAAACATGTTGTTTGAACTGATGCTGGAAAACCTCCTAAATGACTTTGTAGTATGCCTAACCTAAGTCACTCCCCAGGCTAACTTGCCACAAACTCCAACCACCAGCATCAAGAGTAAGATACCCCCAGCTGTACAAACCTCCCAATGACCTAGCACTTTGACTGAAAAAACACATAAACCACACACTCCTGAGACACATCCTCCATCCACTCCCAGATATTCAACATGGTGTACTACTGGCACGTCAAAGAAGACCGATGTAATCGCATCCCAGACGTAAAAATCCAAAATACGACAACGTAACAACCTATCTTCAACCAACCTACCCCAATCTAATGTAACCTTATACACATTAACCTTATGTTACTTTATGTATTCTAACTTACTCTACCATAATCTACCCTAACCTATCTGAATTGCGACTAACTCCCAAACATACTTCGACACTCAATCTCAGTCTCTTGACTAAACCATATATTTTTTATAAAACAGCAACACTTTGATACCACCATTAACACAACTCCTTATCTTTGCCATCCTGAGTACATTTCCACTCAAATGCATATTTTCTCATTATCCTCACACAAATAGAAGCCATCGATAACTGCCAATCTCTGCCAAATTATGAACATTGATGCGCCACTGTGAGTGGTGCATCTTTCAACATCACTTTTGCAGTCATTTGGAAGAAAAACCTTCATACAAACTGCATGTATCACGAAGTAGTAGTAGTCCTCCCAACACTGGAGGTCCACCCCAGGCTAATGTGCCCCAACACTGGTGGTCCACCCCAGGCTAATGTACCCCCCAACACTGGTGGTCCACCCCAGGTTAATGTACCCCCCAACACTGGTGGTCCACCCCAGGTTAATGTGACCCCAACACTGGTGGTCCACCCCAGGCTAATGTACCCCCCAACACTGGTGGTCCACCCCAGGTTAATGTACCCCCCAACACTGGTGGTCCACCCCAGGTTAATGTGACCCCAACACTGGTGGTCCACCCCAGGTTAATGTGACCCCAACACTGGTGGTCCACCCCAGGCTAATGTGCCCCCCAACACTAGTGGTCCACCCCAGGCTAATGTGCCCCCAACACTGGTGGTCCACCCCAGGCTAATGTTCCCCCAACACTGGTGGTCCATCTCAAGCTAATGTGACCCCAACACTGGTGGTCCATCTCATGCTAATGTACCTGACAGGGCGCCTGACAACTGAGTGGACAGCGCTTCGGATTCGTAATCCTGAGGTTCCGGGTTCGATCCCCGGTGGAGGAGGAGACAAATGGACAAAATGTTTCTTTCACCCTGATGCCCCTGTTACCTAGCAGTAAATAGGTACCTGGGAGTTAGATAGCTGTTACGGGCTGCTTTCTGGGGATGGAGGCCTGGTCGAGGACCGGGCCGCAGGGACACTAAACCCCGAAATCATCTCAAGATAACCTCAAGAAGATACTCCCAACACTGGTGGTCTACCCCAGGTTAATGTACCCCCAACACTGGTGGTCCACCCCAGGTTAATGTACCCCAAACACTGGTGGTCCATCTCAAACTAATGTGACCCCAACACTGGTGGTCCATCTCAAACTAATGTGACCCCCAACACTGGTGGTCCATCTCAAACTAATGTGACCCCCAACACTGGTGGGCCATCTCAGGCTAATATGACCCCAACACTGGTGGTCCACCCCAGGCTAATGTACAACCAACACCGGTGGTCCATCTCAGGCTAATGTACCCCCAACAATGGTGGTCCACCCCAGGTTAATGTACCCCCAACACTGGTGGTCCACCCCAGGTTAATGTACCCCCAACACTGGTGGTCCACCCCAGGTTAATGTACCCCCAACACTGGTGGTCCACCCCAGGTTAATGTACCCCCAACACTGGTGGTCCACCCCAGGTTAATGTACCCCCAACACTGGTGGTCCACTCCAGGTTAATGTACCCCCAACACTGGTGGTCCACTCCAGGTTAATGTACCCCCAACACTGGTGGTCCACTCCAGGTTAATGTATCCCCAACACTGGTGGTCCACCCCAGGTTAATGTGCCCTCAACACTGGTGGTCCACCCCAGGTTAATGTACCCCCAACACTGGTGGTCCACCCCAGGTTAATGTGCCCTCAACACTGGTGGTCCACCCCAGGTTAATGTGCCCTCAACACTGGTGGTCCACCCCAGGTTAATATACCCCCAACACTGGTGGTCCACCCCAGGTTAATGTGCCCCCAACACTGGTGGTCCACCCCAGGTTAATATACCCCCAACACTGGTGGTCCACCCCAGGTTAATGTACCCCCAACACTGGTGGTCCACCCCAGGTTAATGTGCCCCAACACTGGTGGTCCACCTCAGGTTAATGTGCCCCCAAAACTAGTGGTCCACCCCAGGCTAATGTGCCCCCAACAAGGTGGCCCACCTCAGGCTAATGTACCCACAGTACTGGTGGTCCACCTCAGGCTAATGTCCACACAACACTGGTGGTCCACCCCAGGCTAATGTCATCCCAACACCGGCGGTGAAAATGTTCCGAGTCATAATGGAATCTGACCTGTCAGTCAGTCATTTTAATCAAAGTGTAGGATTCCAAAAATGTGCAACCGTGTTGGAACAGAAGTGTCCGAAGAAAATTGTTGAAAACATCTTGATAAGTTGATAAACATTAATTATACATGTCTCGAGAATTAGTAAAATACTGTACAGTATAATCTATATGTAGAGCCTCTACCAGAAAAATATTTTTAGTAAAACAAAGATATACAGTGGTACTGTACCTCAGTTTTCGTAGTTAATCCGTTCCTAAAGACGTTACGAGAACCAAAAATTACGAAAACCTAAACAAATTTTCCCATACGAATTAATGTAAATTGAATTAATTCGTTTCACACCCCCAAAAGTATTAACTTAAAAATACATTTTATACAGAATACAGTGGAACCTGGATTGACGAATTTAATTCGTTCCGGCACTTAGCTCGTTATGTGAAACGCTCGTCTTTCAAAACAAATTTCCCCATTTAAAATAATGGAAATTAAATTAATCCGTTTTACCACCAAAAAATATCAATATGATATTCGATGTTTTAAATAAAGGAGCAGCCTACCTTACATACACTGAACAAACCTTTATGACTTTTTCTTTCTTCAAATTTGTTCAATTTTTTTTAATTTTTTGTATAGCAAAAGGTTTGTTTGGTGTTTGTCAGGTAGGCTGCTCCATGTTAAAAAAAAAAAAACGAAAACAAAACAGTTGAAACAATTTGAAAAACAGACAAATGCCATATAGGTTCGTTCAGTGTTTGTCGGGTAGGCTGCTCCATTATGACAGTCTGTTTCAATTGTGTTCCATTTGCTTTGTATTTTTAATTTATTTCTCAATAATGGAGCAGCCTACCCGACAAACACCGAACGAACCTTTTTGACATTTGTTCTTGTTTTTTTTTTTTAAATTTCATTTCTTTTTTCTACAAAAAAGTCGATGCTTTGCAACATCACAGCAGTCACCCCTTTACATCCCAGCATCATTAGCATCTTTAACCCTTAAACTGCACTATACATATATAGATGATTTCAGTAACAAAACAGAAACCGCGCAATACATTAATAGCTGTTTTCGTGTCTAGCGCTATAATTTAAATGCCCCGCGTGGGGTAAGGGTAGTCATTGGCGAGCCGCACCCGACCATAAACAAACGCCACCTGGGAAAAAAATCCCACGTAGGCCGCCATTGTGTAGAGGCCTCGGTTACCCGGCGGACACCATGTCGAGCGCATCAAGTTCCAATGACCGACCCCGCTCAACGAGGCATTCCTCGCGACCTCTGACCGAAGACGAAATTAATAAGAATTTGTTCCTGATGAATCTGATATTGACAACTCGGACTTTGATCATGACTACACACAACCCACAGAGGTGGATACGACCGACGATGAGTGTGAACATTGTTACGGTGCCCTCTCCTATTTCTTTCGTTTGCCGGCTTAAAGAGTCATATCAGCTCTCCCTACTGATTCTCTGAGGTTCAGGGAGTCTAATGATATATGTGGCGACCAGACCGGCTGCCATTTAATGGAAGGAGGTTATATTATAAGTTGTAAATAAAGGAAAATTGGCGCCCTGTTATAAAATGAAACAGTATCCCCTACGGCAGATATGACCTTTTGGAAGGGAGACAAGCCGATCGCGGATTGGCCGACGTAGGTCGCGGGCGACAAATCAGGGCCCGCCATGACGTCACCGAGTGCCCCGGGCGGCGCCAACGTCAGAGTTGTTCTGACCGTGGAAGCGACAGGACGCGCCTCGGTCTGCTCTCAAGAATTGGAGGCTCTGCAAGCCTTGTTCAGTGGATTGAGCTGGCCATCGCCGCCATCATAGTTATTGGAGACCCTGCGCTTCTGGGAAGCCAAAGAGGAACCAAGTTCAGTGAGCAGAGAAGTGCCCAAACTTGGAAAATAGTCGGCGACGACGCTGGGCGGCGCCGCTGGCTGGACGTTGAGGTCTGGAAGGTGGGCGAGCAAGCTAGCTGTGACTGGGGTCACATCCACTGAGAATCTTGGAAGGACGACACCGTGCCTAGGATAAGGAGCGACGCCCTGTGGGAGAGGCGAGTGTGGGGAAAAATAGTGATTAGCTCAGCGCCCATCGATGAACCAGGATTGGGGCAGCTGAATCTCAGGGATTGGAACGGCGACGACGCGAAGGCTTCACGACACCTGAGGACCTGTGGAACGCCCTGGATCGTCGAGGATCGACCCAAGGAAGCGTGGGAACCTCACACCATCGAGGGACAGGCGTCGTGAGCCAGGAGTGTAAGGTAGATCATTTTTCCCTCCCATTACCCCTTGTATGAGTAGGCTAGTTAGGCCACAATATTTACTCGTGTATGTGGCAGCAAGACTTTATTACTTTAATAGTAGAGTAGGCTGCAAGGCAGCTTGTGTCCAGGACTGTCAGAGAGGACAGTGTGTATGGATGGCAGGACAGTGAAGAAGAGGTGCCGACGTGGTGAAGAGGCCCTCCTGTGAGAGTGTGAGACTCCTGTCTTCCTGCCCAGTTGAAGGAGAGTTGGAGGTCGTGGAAGAAGAGGCTGACGATCTCCAGACTCATTATCCATATTCCATATTCATGTATTACTTGTGATTGTGTGTGTGTGTTCATGTAATTTGCGTCAGTAAATCCACACATTTTATTACTGTGTTTGAGTGTGCCTCCATTTGTGATATTTCTCTATGAGCATACATTTCTGGCTACAAACGATATATGATACACCCACTGAACTGCATTGCTGGGGTGCAGATATAATAACCCAGCTGGCGACCTTGCTAAGAGGAAGATAGAGAAGACAGGCGGGAAAGGAGTTCCTGCAACCTTTTTTTTGTCTGGCAGGCAAGACTCAGGGAGGTTATGGTTATAGGTAAGCCTGAGTCTTCCTTCACTCCCCCACGGGTCTAGGCCGGAACTGTTAACAGCAGTTTCCCCGTGGTTGACTGAAGGGCTTCCAGGGTGAATCAGTGGCACCCCTTTGTGGTGGAAGCAAAGACCTGCGGAGGTGGGCATTGTTGGTCCTATCTTGTGTGACCAAGGAGACTCCGGCGAATCCCGGGAGTCGGAGGGGCTGAGTATTTGGGCCTTTGAGCCCCTAGCAGTTAAGTGTTAGCAGAGCCCCGGACCGCCCACCCCCACGTGACAACATGCTGGCTCCACCAGGGCTAGGCCTAGCATCTCGCCCATGCCTCCTCGCCCTCACTCGATTCCACTTCGTGCCAGACCACACAGTTCATGTGCTACCTTGCAGGATATTGATGTTTTGGTCGACGAGTCTGAGGAAAGTGAATCATTTTTCGGTTTTAGTGACTTAGAATCGGAAAATAGTTTTGGTGCTTGTGCCAATGGAGTATGTGGTGTTGCCAAGCGACATTTTGTCACGTCAGCAGCATCTGGCCCAGCCATGCGGCACCGCATGGGACCACATGGGGACACTGATGAACAAAGACCCTCAACATCAAGTAATTTTCCGTGACCGTCCCTGCCTGCCCCTACTGTTCCTAGACCTGCTTCAGCTCCTGGTCCACGGTTTCCTCACCGTGGTGCCGCTATTGGCTCTCGAAAGACACCAGGTGTTTTTGTATCGAGTGATGAGACAGATTTTGTTCCACAAATTCCTGTTTTGATAATTCAGATGTTGGGATTACAGACCTTTTCCCTGATAAAGGTGCAGATATGTGTGAAATGGACTATTTTACCGCATATTTTGATGAGCCCCTCATGGAATATATTGTTCAGGAAATGAACAAATATGCGGCTGACCTCATTGATGAGGAGTTATTTGATTTTTCACGTTTACAGCGATGGAAAGATACGACAGTGGGTGAAATGTATGTGTTTTTTGGCACTGTGTATGTTGATGAAACATTGTGTCAAACACGTACTTGACCATTATTGGAGCAGAGACCATACTGTTCCAACACCAATGTTCGGCAAATATATGTCTCGAGACTGATTTGCAATAATCCTCAGGTGTCTTCATTTTGCAAATGATGAAGACCAGAATGATGATGATAGACTTTGGAAGGTAAGGCAGGTCCTGAATAAACTTATTGGAAAGTACAGGGATTTCTACGTACCAGCTCGGAAGCTGGCGATTAACAAATCCCTTGTGCTTTTCAAAGGACGTCTTGCCTTCTAGCAGTATATTCCCTCCAAACGCCACCGATTTGGATTGAAATTCTTTGTACTGTGTGACTGTGAAACAGGAATTGTGTTACACATGATAATGTATACGGGTACAAATGTAGACATTCCTGCTAATTGCCAACATGGCTTCTTGGGTAGTGTTGTGAAGTCACTGCTTGCACCATATCTGAACAAGGGCCACATATTGTACACATAAGTATTATACCAGTCCCTTGCTAACCAGGTTCTTGCTTGATAATAGAACTGGAGTGTGTAGCACAGAGAAGGCAAAACGAAGGGAAATGCCAGGGTTTCACACTGCTATGCAGGTTGGTGATTATGAGTTAAGGAAAACAGGTGCAATGCTTTCAGTGCGGTGGAAAGAGAGGCGTGAAGTGAACATGTTGACCACCATTCACAATGGTACAATGTTGGACAGTGGCAAGGTGAACAGAACAACAAAACAAATAATCTATAAGCCAGATTGTGTCTTGGACTATAACATCAACATGCATTTGGTGGATAAATGTGATATGATGGTGGGGGCAGTAGAGTGTGTACAGAAAACAGTGAAGTGGACCTTCTTGGTGCACTTCAGCCCGGGCAAGAACAATTTTCTTGGCAAAGGCATCCTTGAATTTTGCATTTGCATCCTTGAATTTTTGCATTTGCAAAATGAAGACACCTGAGGATTATTGCAAATCAGTCTCGAGACATATATTTGCCGAACATTGGTGTTGGAACAGTATGGTCTTTGCTCCAATAATGGTCAAGTACGTGTTTGACACAATGTTTCATCAACATACAGTGCCAGGGCTTTGTTCAGCATTGTTCTATCAATGCTGAACAGTTGCAATATGTATCTTGTCAAAAAAGATGGTAAACAAAATTTCCGTGCGTTCAGTTTTACTGTAGTAATACAATTACTAGAGAAGTTTGGCAAAGTAATTCCTGGCATACAGAGGCCCATTCTGAACCTGGTATTGTACCATGCTCTAACACACAGGCTCGCTTTCAAGGATGCCTTTGTCACACATAATCTCAGGTATTTACCACCAACTACAAAGCGTGCTGTTGGCCAGTGTGAGTGCATTGTATGCAAGACAACAACCAAGAGGCAACAGAAACGAAAAATGGTGATGACTTGGTGCATAGCGTGTCAGGTCCCTCTGTGCTATGTCAAATGTTTTGACAAGTATCACAGTCTTGATGAGTTCTAAATGTTCAAGACTGGTGTAAAAACATGTAAATACAGAATAAGTGGGTGTAAATTTTGAAAATAAATCATAAGAAATAGTATATTTTATTGAAAATAAGACATTTTTGTGTAAATTCTTGTGACACTAATATGTGAATATAATATACATTGATAACAGTTCTATGATAATAAATCGTCAAGTGAGAACATATTGAACCACACCAGTGAAAAAAATGGGTGTAAAATATGCCATAGATACTGTAAATAATACAGTACCGCGAAAATAAATTCGTGGCAACTCGGGCTCCTCCATCGTGCCTGACTCGGCCCGGGCGCACAGCGCTCCAACGAAGATGAGGCAGGGTTTTAACATAAAAAGATCATTTATTTGCATCGTCGGTGGCGTCCAAGAATGTGCGAGAAGCAGTGCGACCCCACCATGTGGTGGTGTCGTTATTCAAACGAGCGCTCACCAAAAAAGACGAATTGTCAGTGATCAGGGCGCTTGTTACCCAAATTGCTCGCCAATTGAGGCGCTCGTCACTCGAGGTTCTACTGTACTACTCATATTTTTAATACACAAAACAATCGGGTATAAATTTAAACCAGAAATAAAATAAGTGAGCATTTAACTGCACTTTACTGACAGGATGATGAGGAGGGAGGGAGGAGTGGTGTTGGTGTGTGGGGAGGGTGAGGAGGTGGTGGTGAGAGGTTCCAGATAATTTGGGCACCATACAGCTGCTGCATATTCCAATTTTTGTCTCACAAAAGTCATGAACAGTTCTTTAGTATTTCACCATCCATATACAGTACATGTAATTAAAAGCAAGTCTGAAGTTGGAAAGCGATGCATGCGCTCCTCTCACAATGTTCTTTGTGTTCCTCTGGCGACAGCTTACTATCCAATACCACCTCTAGGTCTCGTTCTTTATTAGAGTTCTATAACTCCTTTTCACATAATTTATAAGATGTGTGTGTGTTGTCTATTTTCTCCAATTCCACATTCCATAACATGGCATTTATTCACATTAAATTCCATTTGCCACTTGATACTCCAGGCACTTAGTTTATCTATATCAATTTGAAGGGGATTACAATTGTCTGCGACTCCTATCTTCCCCCAGTATCTGGGCATCATTCACATACATGTTCATATAATTCTGTATTCCTTCTGGTAGATCGTTTATGTAGATAATGAACATTACTGGTGCAAAAACTGAACCCTGTGGTACTCTGCTAGTAACCCTCTTTCAGTCAGATACATTGTCTCTGATTATTCCCCCCTCATCTGTCTGTGAGACAGAAAATTTTTCATCCATGTCAGAAGTCTCCCTGTCACCCCTCCAGCATGTTCCAGTTTCCAGAACAGCCTCTTGTGTGGGACTATCAAAAGCCTTTTTTTAGGCCCAGATAGACACAGTCAATCCAACCATGTCTTTCCTGTAGTATCTCTGTGCCTCTATCATAAAAGGTAAGTAGATTTGTTACACAGGACCTTCCTGTTTGAAAACCATACTGTCTGTCAGTTGTTATGTCATTACTCTCTAGATGTTCAACTCATTTGGCTTTAACTATTTTTTATAATGTTTTGACTACCACGCTTGTCATTGACACGGGTCTATAATTTAGAGGTTCCTCTTGACTACCATTTTTTTTTTTAAATTTGTACTATGTTTGCCTTTCTGTGGAGAGTCCCTTCGGCTTCCTGGAGCTATACCAGGCTGATCTGTATATATTAGACCATGGCAACAGACAATCGATTGAGTTCTATGGTTACTGGGGACCACGGACAAGAACCTGGCCCCCTCAGAGAGGCACAAGGAGCAATGGCCTATTGATACCGCCATGTAGTTGGAAGCAGTGTGTATCTGCCATCTACCAGGTCAGGCACCCAGAAAGGTAGGAATCCCAAAGCAAACTACAGCTGGTTAAAAATTGCAAACCAAAAGCCGAATGAGCAAACAGAACTCCCCCAAACAAAAAATAAGCAAACAAGCATGACGTCACCACGGCCACCGTGCCGCTGTATGTCAGCTCTTTCCCCCTCCCTGGGAGGGGGAAGGAGGGGGGCCCCAGAAATCCTGTGCCGGCTACCTAACCCCAGTTCTGAGGCTGTTGTGTTGGGTGGAGGTCGATCGACTCTGGCTACAATCCTTGAGCAGTGCTGTGCCTTGTAGTGTTGTGCTGCTGTGTGGTGGTGTGCGAGCCAGTCGTAATTCCTAAAGAACTGGGACTGCATGCCCCTAGGGTCACCTTCCCTAGGTGCCCTGTAAGTACAGCTCTTGCAGTTTGGGGTTACCTTCCACGAACTGTTTGGGAACTGCCTCCGCAGGATTCTTTTGCTTCTTGGTGATTGCCCGCCCTTGGGGTCAACTGGGTTTTTTCCTACTACGTACTGTTTGGCCTTGGGTAGGAGGTAGTTGTTACGACTTGTACGCACAGCTCGTTGCCCTATAGGGGTAAGTAATGGCTTGGTCTAGGGTATTCACAAAATCCCCTGTCTCTTAATGTTCAACCAGAGTGCCTCATCAGTATGTCACATACATAGTAATGATTATACAAATAAAACATGCATATAAAATTATTTGTATAATACCGTATAAAAATGTATATCTATCAACTAAATTTATCCTTCAGGTATAACAGTAATCAGATGGCCTACTACGTGTTATAATATAGTAAGATATACTCTCCAGATAATTGTAACTACTAAGACAAAATACAGAATATAAAACAGACAGACAAACTTATCAGACCCAGTTGACTCGATGGCCGGCTCTCGGCTACTGAGCTCTCACCGTCACTACCCATAATTCTCTCTCCCTCCGCCTTCATGAAGGGGGCAATAGGTTGGTTACCAAAAAGTTGTTCAATGTCAACCAATATTTTTTGACTAGTTGAATATGAAAAGGGCTGCAATTGTCCCAAGTTTCAGTACTTCATCTTAAATAGAAAGGGAGATTTTTTGTTTTTGTTTTTTCAACATTTTTTACACATTTTCAAATCTAAATGAATAAATACACATTTCAGATATAATTATTCTGTGACACTTTTCTGACACATTAGCATATAATAAAGGATCTGTAGATAGATAATTTCCAAAACATCTTTAGTTTTCCTAATACAAATTTTTCAAAGTTCCCCCCAAAAATTATGCAAATATGGCATGTTTATTGCTATTATAAAATTAATAAATGAACTTAGAGAAAAAAGCTATCTCCAACATTTAGAGACATGCACTCTACATATACTGTGTAAGTTTCATGTAAATTTAATAAAAGATGAAAAAGTTATTTGAACGTTTGTTAATTACAAAAAAAAAAACAGCAAATAATAAAGTCTAAGGCTCTAAAATCTGCGGCTGAGGTTGACATCAACCAATTTTCTCCCAAATTGGCACCCTTACAGATAGGCTTAAGTGCAGTCAGGTATATAAGTTTCATGCAAATCGTCCGATAAAAAAACAAAAAATTTGTTTTGAAAAAAAAAAATTCAACTTTTTTTTTTAACTTAAATTTTTTTCCAATTAAACTAATTATAATATTTGTTTAATATGTGCTATTGTGATAGCAAAGAGTCATAGATATGATTTTAGTTGACACTTTTGGAATAATTTTGACACCTACTTCAATATTTTTTTCTCCCTTCCTATTTATGCTACGATGCTGAAACTTGGACCAGATGAAACACTTTTCATATACAACTTGCCAAAAAAGTTTGATTGAAATCGAACGAGTTTTCATTTATTGCATTTTTGGGGCAAATTGGAACCTATTGCTCCTGTTCATCCAGGATGATGGATGGTAATGAAGGACTTTTTAATATTTATAATAATTGAGACAAACAATCGTTCTAAAATGTATAAGAATGCAAACTATAATATAATGGTCACATGCAAATAATATACGTTACAATGCCACATGCTTAATTACAGAAAATTAACAATAATATGAATAGTAAAAGGTGACATCTGGAACTCCCATAACTGAAACAGGTCCAGCATTCTAATCTCGAAACTAACGGGTATTAAACATGTGACTAGAGCAACCTGCTCCTCTCAAATGTGTTGCCAAGACATTTGATACATTATAAATATATGTATATATATACATGCCTTCATGCAAGAACAAAACATAATTAATGTGAGTATTCCTTAAATAGGAAAACGTAACAGTAGCATCGTTGCTGGCAGGGGTACAAGGTACTGTGCAGCTGTCTCATAATACGCATAGCGGGCAGTTCTATTCCTCCTGGAGACGTTGTGCTTTTGTGGGGTGTTTCTTTTCTTTTCTTTTGCCTGGTGGGGGTCTGCCTGGTGTAGCTTTGGGACCACTTGTATTATTTGAGTGGCCCTAAGCTAAGTCCCTGTGATTGCACACATTGCAGGGGTTCAGCATTTTGTTTGTTAGGTAGTTTTGGGATAACCGGTTAACAGTACCTTGCCTGGGCTTCCCTTAGCAATCAGCCTAAGGGCCCTGGAAACCCCCATTGGGGCTCATTGGTCCAATGGATGCATCCTCTGAGTCCCATCTCGCTTCGTGTGATTTTGAAGGTTGCTTTGTCTTGTCTCAGGGTGACACTCACTGTTTTTGCCTCTGCCATGCTGCCTGTTGGGTCAATGACATCTTTGATCCGGAGTTCTGCGAGTGGTGTTCCTTGCTTATACTCCAGTTCACCCAGTCCACTGCTATTGACATTCGGGTGCAGGCAGCGTCAGCATTGCATACGAAGTTTAGGTTGCTGCAGCCTAACCTGCTTTAGATTACGCACTAGGTTGGTTGCCTTTCCGGATACCCTGAGGCTGCCCCACTTTGGTTATAGGGACCCGGACTTGGAGGGGCTTTAGTTGCCTCAACTTTGGTTTTGTACACGCCCCCCTGATCCTTCCTTTATTGTTGTTTATCCTGCTCCTCCCCCCCCCCCCCCTCCTGCTCCCGGCTCCCAAACGTCTGAGGGTTTCGGAGTCGGGCAGGGCTTTCTTGGTGTTGAGACTAGGGCGGCTTCAGGGACTGCACCTTCTAGATCGGCGGCAGAGGCATTTGAGCCTGTTCCTCCTGCTGGGGCTTCCGGGTCGTGCCAGAGGACCCCCTTCTTTCTTGCTTTTCCGGTGGACTCTGCCTTTTCTCCAGAGGCAGGTGGTTTGGAGGACAGCTTTGCCCTGGGTCCTGACATGGAGAATTCCCTGGCTGGGGATGAGTTGACTTGGAGGGCTTGGGCCCCGTTTGACCCTGCTTAGGTGTTGGTACCCTCGGTGCGGCGCTTATTGTTACAGGGGAAGGGGTTTTCCTATTTCTCCTTCCCGTATGAGTTTGATGTGAGTTCGCCTCCTCCCCGGGTTCGGTTCTGGGTTTCCTTAGGTTCCTCAGTTCCCTCTTTCCGGAGGTTTTGGCTTCCTGCCTAGGGAGGTGCGAGAGGCTATTGCAGCTTACCTTCTGCGAGACCTAGATTACGCCTCAATAATGGATCCTTTTGAGTTTGACTCCTCTTTTCCTTACTGGGTGTGTTACGAGGTGCCAGAGTCTTCCTGGCTGGCAGACTGCCCTTTCTTTTTGTTGGGGGCGTGACATGCATTCTGTTGGACTCGCACGCTTGAGTGGCGGGAGTTGACTATGGTCGTTCAGGTTTACCTGGGGGGGGGGGGTGAGTTGTAGCACCTCAATGCGTGGTTGTTCGCCCCTGTGCTTCCTCACGATGTTGCCCAGGTGAGGTGAACCTTCACGTGAAGGTTCCCTCCTTTTCGGCATGGCTGAGGATTTGCGCGCCCGTGGGCATTTGGCTTCGTTCTTGCGCTTCTTTTCCCTGCTGGAGCTGTCTTCGGACTGGCTCGAGGAAGATGTGGAGGAGCTGGGTTTTGAGCCAGCATCCGGTATGCTTGCCTTGGTGACTTGGGCGTTGGCTGCCTTGTTGAAGCTGTTTGCGCCAATTCTGAAGGAAGCGGTGTCTCTGTTCTTTGCTTCTCACCTCGCATGCTGACAGACAGTGCTTGTTCACACTTTGGAATCTGCTTGGGCCCTGGCTTTTAGATTTCCATCCCTTTTTTTGTCCATATTTGTTTGCAGAGTTTGCGATGGTGCATTTTCTGCAGGCAGCTTCGTCTAGTTGCCAGCCTATGTTGGACTTGTTGGTCGTCTGGGGAGACCGTGGGGATCCTGCCCGGAAGGGTCATGCCAGGGCTCGAGTTCCTTTGGTCGTCGTAAGACAGTAATGCCAGATTCGGGGCTGGCCTCTCCTGCGGAGCTATCGGCATCTGGTCAGCGCAGTGATTGCTCTGAGCAACCGTCAGGTTCTCGTAAGGTCTCGGCCCTTTTGGAGTTCACCCCGTTGACGGGATGATGGGGGCGGAGGCACGTGCTGTTTGCTCTTGCCTGGTCCCACGATTCGTGGGCATTTCAGGTCGTTTCCTCCAGGCTGTGATGGTGTTGGGTGGCTCCTCCTCCTTCGGGTTTGGGGCTGGCGGGGTAGGTCTCTTTCCCTGTGCTCTGTTGGGTCATTCTGGAGTGGGTATGCTTGGGCGTGGTTGAAACGATGGCGTCCCTCAGGTGTGTTTCCCACTTGTTTCAAGTTCCGAAACAGAACTGTGCGGATCTGATGTCCATTCTGGACTTGTCTTATCTGAACTTGTCCCATCTGACCCCCTGGAACCCCTCCTTTCAGATGACCACACTGTCCCAGGTCCAGCTGCATTTGGAGCCAGGCACTTGGATGGTGTCCCTCGACCTCCTGGACACATATTGGCCGTCCCGATTTATCTGGGGTTCAGGGACTGGCTCAGTTTTTTCATGGGGGTGACATGCTTACTGCTTTCGTTGTCTTCCATTCAGCTTGAATCTGGCGCCTCGCATTTTTACACGCCTCACCCGGGTTGCGATGATCTGTTTGCGTCTGTTAGGGGGTTTGGGTTCTGGCTCACCTCGATGACTGAATGGTTTGCGTGTCTGTTCGTCAGGGATTTGGTTCTTTCCCAGCTCGCCGAGTTTGGGTTCTTGGTGAACTGGAGGAAGTTATATTTAGTTACCTCTCAGGTTCAGACTTGGCTGGGTCTTGTGTGGGACTCGTGTGGGGTTTGGCTCTCGTGGTAGTTCATATCAAGAGGGTGTCCAACGCCCTGTCCCATTTCATTCCCCTGTCCACAGAATGGACGGTTGACAACGACTTATTCCTTTGGCTCTGCCGGAGGTTCGGGCGCCCGGAGCTTGACCTCTTCGCGTCTGTCTGGTCGAGTCGTCTTCCGATATATGTAGCACCCTTCCCCGACTGTGAGGCCGTCGTGGTTGATGTCTTTCGGCTGAACTGGTTGAGGTGGGGTTACCTGTACCTCTTCCCAGTTCGGTTGTTGCTCCAGGTCCTAGCTCGCTTGAAGATTTATCAGGGGAGAGTAGTGCTGTTGGCCCCTTGGTTGCCAGCCCAGTCTTTGTTTCAGGTGCTGCTTGCTCGGTGTCTGAACCTGAGGGTCTTTCTGTGGCTCTGCATCTTTCAACTGATGTGTCCGGTCCAGTACATGGCTGGTTTTATCTTCTCCTCCACTCTTCATGTCTGGTCATTTTGACACAGGTTTATCACCACTTGTATGGAGATCAGGTGGCTTCGTTGATGGTGTCCCACCTGCGAGTTTCATTTTGGCAGCAGTATGAAGTTTCCTGGCGGTCCTTTCAGCACTTTTTGTCTTCATTGGTTGTCTTCAATTTCTAATCAGGTTGTTTTGTTGTCTCTTGGTTGTTTCAGGACCATCATCTTATACCAAATACTGTAGCCTCGTATCGTGCGGTGCTGATGGAGCCGCTATAGCTTGCATTTGGGGTGGATGTCATTTCTGCTCCATTCTGCAAGCTTTCTAGTGCGTTGTTTCATCTCCGACCTGCTCATACGCCGCTTGAGCCGTACTGGTCGTTGGACCGGGTGCTCTCTTTTCTCTCTCCTCCTCGGCTTGTAGTGGCCCCTTCGGTTCAAGACTGTTTTTCTAAAGCTCTTTTCTCGTTGGCATTGGCCTCTGGGAAGTCTGGTCGGTTGGTTGGGCCGGGGGTGCATCATATGTTGTGTCCGATTGCGGCTCTTCGCCGTTACCTGCGTCCCACAGCCTCGGTGGTCAGGGATGCGCTTCGAGTTGACTCGGTTTCCCTTCTTCCCTGTTCTAGGGTTTGCATCTCCAAGGTCGTCTGCAGCGTTATTTGTTCCAGCAAGACTGTGGTCTATTCTCGTGCCCACGACGTTCATAAGTTTGCTGCGTTGGCTGCCGTCTTTGGTAATATGTCCTGGGCTGACATTCGGGCACAGGATTTTTGGAGATCAAACAGGGTCCTGGCTGCTTGCTACCTAGTCAATGTTCCTGACCCAAGTCGGGCATGTGTCGCATTGGGTCGGTGGTTGCAGCCAGTTGTCTTGACTTCGAGTTGAGGAGCAACTGGCGACTGCCTCCCAGGTAAATCCCTCTTGTTTTTATCTTTAGTTAAGTGGCTCTGGGGAGCCGAAGGGACTCCCCCAGAAAACCACTGTTAAATGTAATGAAACGTCATTTTTTGGGGTCAGCGGTTTTTAACATCCAGCCTCTAAACTGGAGGTAGAGCCAGAGTGAGGGGTCTGAAGCTCCCCCCTTTCCCCTCCCGGGGAGGGGGGAGCTGTGCAGACAGCGGCACGGTGACGATTTTGACGTTATGCTCGTTTACTCGGTTTTAGTTTGGGAAGTTCTGCTTAACAGTTCAGCTTTCAGTAGCAATTTTCTTAACCAGATAGGGTTGTTTTGGAGCGCCTACTTTTCTGGGTGCCTGACCCAATCGATGGCAAACCTAGAATGCTTCCAACCACATGGGGGTTTCTATAGGCCATTGCTCCTCATGCCTCTCTGAGGGGGGGCCAGGTTCTGGTTCTTGGTCCCCGGTAGGCAGAACTCCATTCGCTTTGACTGATGCCACGGTCTAATACATTTATATCGGCCCAAATAGCTCCAGGGAGCCTCCGGGTCTCACCCAGAAAATGGCGTTTCATTACATTTAACTTTTTTAAATTGAAGTACAATACTTCTGGGTAATACAGTACAGTATGGGTAAATTATTATTAACTACAATTTAGTGCTGGAGTGCTTTTTGCAGTTGCTGTAAATAAATTTAAATTTTACAACTACCTGTAATGTACTTGCTTTTTTTCAGAATATGAAAATGGAACCAGCCATTTGCTACATCTGCCATGATAAACGCCGAATTGCAGACACTGATACATCAGAGACAAGGATTGGCAACAATCCTGATGCAGAAACTCTCAAAGAAATTTTGCTTAGGGCTCTTACCTTAGGCTATGTAGAAGATAGTGCCAATGAACACAATCAGTCAAAATTCAGCAGTGGAGTATGCATCGTTTCTTTAAGTTCTCGATATGATGGTGGACTTGAGGCTGCAAGTGAAAAAGTTTTATGTGATAGTGTCATTATATGTAGAAGGTGTGAGTCACTTTTGAGAGATTTTGAATATCATGAAAGAACTTCAGCCAAAATAGCTGAGAAAATTAGAAGATTTTTAACAAGACAGGAAATAAGTGATAAAGAGGAACTAAACAAAACTCCAAAGGTTGAACAAACTGCTTTTAGGACATCAGTTGTAAACAATTTAGATGAGAGACAGGGTATACTGGCAGCCTTCAGAGCCTTAAGAAACTCTGGTGTGACAGGAGTACAGAAAAAGGTAAGGAAACCAAAGAAAGATATTGTTCCTACCTTAGTAACAAATGAAGGTGAAGAGGATGAAGTTGCTCAAAATATAGAGAAGGCTTTTGCAAAAGAAATAATAAATGAGAAAAAGAGATTGCAAAATATGGCATCATCCAGGTCTAGCAAGAGAATTCAAAGACGACGAGAAGATGGTTTAGTTATTAAATGGGGAGAGGCTGTGCCCGAAATGGAAAATACTTCTTTCGAACCAAACCTAGAAGCTGATGATATTTTTGAAGACTATGGTGAAAAGTGGTCAAAACATGAATCACAACCACGGAAAAAGAGAGGTAGAAAACCGGGTCGGCATCAAATGTTAAGGTTTGCCAAACGTGTTGACAATGATTTAAGTCATCAGTCACAGGATCGATCGGGTTTGAAATATCAGTGTCCATTTTGCCACAGGTATTATATTCCCTCCAACTCTCGAATACATAACTGTACATCATACAAAAACCAGCTGAGGTGTCCTCTCTGTAATATATTCTTCACTTCGTATGTTAGACTTGAAAAGCATCTTGAAGTGATACACTTGAAACAGAAACAGCTTGAATGCCCAGAGGAAAATTGTTTGTTTGTGTGTGTTTCAGAACCTGCTTTTGTGTTACATAAGCATTTTCATTTTCTTGCGGCCCATGAAATTGACAGTAATGACGAAGTGGCATATGTAGGTGGTAGCATGACTGAATCAGACACAGAACACCCTAAGGTTGCAGATGCACACGACCAGAAAGCTGGTGAAGTCACAATAATGGATGATATTCAGGGTATTGTTACATCCCCTGATATTGCTGACCAAGTATCATTTTTGCTTGATGAAAAAAGTTTTCTCACTAATGGTCAACCAATTAACATAACTACTGATCAGAAAGGTACGAGAGACATAAATCAGAAAAGCACATTGCAGGCTGAGAGCAGCATAAAAGAAGAAGGAAGAACAAAAAAACGTGAAATGAAAATATTTCAACAAGAAACTACCCCAGTCAAGTCAGAATCAGCATATAAGCTAGTAAAGAAAGAGTTTCTGTGCCCTTTTTGTGATATGAAGTTTGAATACCAAAAAACTTTTCAGGACCATGTAATAGAAATCCATAAATTACTTGTTAAAGGAAGAGCCGATGCAGGTATTGGCGGAAGCAAGAAGGAAAGTGCAAGAGAATCGGCAATTAATAAAGTATGCAAAGTTAATGAAAATCTAAAAAAAAACTTCAACATAACACCAGAGGATCTGACATACACAGTAGAAAGGCTCAAGGAAAAATTAAGCAAGTCTTAGATACATGTGATTCAGTCGAGAAATCAGACGGTTATATATATAAAAACATGAATAACTCGGTGTGTTTATGGGATGTAATGCATTTTGAACATGAGGAAGCAAATAACGAGAGCAGTGAGGTAGAAGAGAATGGGGACTTACTGAAGAGGAGTAAACGAAATACAAAAAGACTTTACAAATGCATGAAATGCTCTAAGGTATTTCCTTCTAAGTCTCATTTAAAAGAACATGAAATCAGTCATTCTGATAGGCAACCATACAGGTGCATTGTCTGTGATAAAGGTTTTAAAAGAAAGAATGCTTTAAGCAAACACATGCGTGTCTTTCACCCAGATGGCCCAGACACTGTTCGTTGTTCTTGTGGTAGGGTATATGCTTCTCAAGAATTGATGGAAAAACACCAAGCATGTAGTGGAAGTCACAGACTGTTAGTGTGTCCAGAGTGCGGAGCATTATACAAAACTGATGCAAGTCTTAAAAGTCACATGATACTTCATAAAGAAAGTGAAGGCAATGGCCTCAATTCTTCTTGGCCATTTACATGCCATGCTTGTGGTAAAAAATTTAGTAGCCAAGCATCCCTGAACAACCACACTGCAAACTCCCATAGTACCTATAATTTTCAGTGCCAACAGTGCGATAAAATATGCAAAACTAAGAAGTTACTTTCTCAGCATTGTTTAAGAAAGCATAAAATTGGTAGCATTGAGTTTCCTTGCCCAGTGTGTAATAAAGTATTCTGTATATCAAAAGATCTAGGGCGTCACATGCAGTCTCATAACCCAGAAGGCATACATGAATGCTCTGTTTGCCATTCAAAGTTTAAAACTTACTCCACATTACAGTCTCACGTAAAAATACACTCAAAAGGTAAACCTTATGATTGTGTTTTATGTCTTCTTCCTTGCGATACAATTGAAAACTTGAAAGAACACATTTTTTCACATCACAATATTGAAATAGCTGGTAATGATTTTTCACAGCATTGGAATCGTAAATGTCTTATATGTGGTCAGATTTTCCTTCGTCGATCTGGTCTTGTATTACATATGAAGTCACACTTCAATTATGATAATACTGAGCTTGTATTTGTTGAAAACTGCAGTGATAACACAATTAGTGTCAATACTGATATGAAAAATGAACTATGCCAAGCACCTCATAAAGTATTTACAGGGTTAACTCAATTTAAGAATCATAATATATCGGAAGAAGATAGTTCTTTAATGGCAGCGCAAGTCAAAGAAAAGGAAATAGAGAATGCTAAAAGTAAAAATAAGGTACAAGCAAGACAAAGAAAGCAGAAGATGTGGGAGGAGAGAGCGACTTCTCACAGTAGTGCATTAATGGAATATTTTGCAAATGGTGACAAGAATATAATGAAAAACCTTGTGGAAACTAAAAACGTAAGTGTTGTTGGTGATGTGTGTGTACCTGAACATGGTACTATCACTAGGGAACAGACTGCAAATGCTGATCCTACCAATGATTCTCTTGCTGTTGAATATGAAACTTCTAGCGTGAATACAATTCCTGATATTGTGAAAGCTTCTACCTCAAATGAAGAAGAAACTAAGTATATTTGTGGAGAATGTGCATTTGTGTTCACAGATGTAAATGATCTCAAAACTCATTTATTGACATGTTACCAACAAGATACTAATGATGAATATGTTGTTGTATTTGAAGTTGATAAGCCATAAAAAATTCAGTTATAAAATTTCTTTTATACTATTTCCAAGACAATAAAACTCTTCCTTTTCTTATTTTCTTTTGTAAAAATCTTTGTGTAATGCACGAACAAGAAAAACACATAATTGCATGGACATATTATATTGCATACTAATTACAGCATGGTATTGTATTGTAAACATTACAATTTAATGTAATATATTATCACTTCCAAGTATTATTGTGGAAATGCAAGTGCCAGACTATATTATGGAAGCTACATGGTCAGATATATCTTGTAGTATTCCTTACAGTATTCTCTTTTGAATATCCTGCATAAAATACAACACTATTTTGAATTTAATTACTTTATCCTTTAATACATAATAATGCAAAAACTGTTTATAAGAGGAATGGTGACATTTCATTTACATAATAGTAATAATAATGATAATTTTATTTTTAAATATCCATAGGAATATGTTAGTGATTTAATTATTGGGGACATAAATTGTATATTATATAAAGCTACTGTACTAATACACAAAGCATTGCAAGTACAGTATAACTTAAAATTATTTACAAGCAGTGGTGCACTGCTGCCAGAGCTCGCCGGAGCGGTGATCCGGCACTTCTGCAAGTGGATGATGGAATGGGGGGAAAAGGGAGATGACGGCTTGTGGGTGATGGTTGAGCGTGGCAGAAAAATATTAGTACAGTATTACATCACTTAAGTTAATAATGTAGTGATTTTTTTGTTAAAAGATTCAATAATATTTAAATAATTATATACTGTATTTAAAAAGTAAACAGGCTGAATTGTACTGGTAGGAATCTGGAAACATAATATACGACGCACATATATTCATTATGGGGAACTTAGACATTTCTTTAAGGAATTTGACTGGAAAGACTTGCTGTTAGGACATGAAGTAAATGAGATGTATGTCAAGTTTTGTGAAATATATGATAAAGGCATCACAAAATTTATACCAAAGCAGAGATGCAGAACTAGGAAACAGAATTGGTTCAACAGAAATTGCGAGAGGGCCAGAGACCAAAAGACACAAAAATGGAATCAATATAGGAAGAGGCCAAAACCCCAAACAAACCAGCGATACAAAGATGTGAGAAACAACTACACGGCAGTGAGAAGAGAGGCAGAAAGAAATTTTGAAAAAGGGATAACGCACAAATGTAAAGCAGAACCAGGCCTATTCTGTAAATTCATAAACACAACATTGCAGGTAAAGAATAATATTCAGAGGTTGAAAATGGGAAACAGATTCACAGAAAATGAAAAGGAAATGTGTGAAACAGTAAATGAAAAGTTCCAAAGTGTGTTTGTACAAAATGAAATCTTCAGGGAACCAGACACACTAAGAATTCCATAGAACAACATACAACACATAGAGGTGTCTAGAGACGAAGTGGAAAAAATGCTCAAGGAGCTAAGTAAGAACAAAGCAGTTGGTCCAGATAGAGTATCACTATGGGTTCTGAGAGCACCTGAGCTCAGCATTCCACTTCAACTGATTTTTCGGGCATAGCTATGTACAGAAGTTGTAGCTGACGTGTGGAAAAAGGCTAACATAGTTCCAATCTACAAAAGTGGCAGCAGGGAAGACCCCCTCAATTATAGACCTGGGGCCAGATTCACGAAAGCACTTACGCGAATACTTACGAACGTGTACATCTTTCCTCAATCTTGGACGGCTTTGGTTACATTTATTAAACAGTTTACAAGCATGAAAACTTCCCATTCAACTGTTGTTATTGTTATAAACAGCCTCCTGGTGCTTCGGAGCTCATTAACTGTTTAATAATTGTAACCAAAGCCGCCAAAGATTGAGACAAGATGTAGACGTTCGTAAGTGCTTGCGTAAGTGCTTTCGTGAATCTGGCCCCTGTATCATTGACAAGTGTAATAGTCAAAATATTGGAGAAAATAATTAAAACTAAATTTTTTCAAATTCAAAATTCAAATTGAAATTGAAATGTTTATTCAGGTAAAGTACATACATACAAGGGGTGATACAAATATTGATGAATTTATGGATAGTGCTAGTACATACAATGCCTAAAGCCACTATCACGCAAAGCGTTTCGGGCAGGAAAAACACTAAAAGACTAAAACTTAATACTAATTGAGATTAGATGGGTAGAACACCTGGAGAAAAACTGTATAATATCAGACAGGCAGTATGGTTTTCAATCTGGAAGATCCTGTGTAACGAATTTACTCGGTTTTTATGATCGAGCCACAGAGATTTTACAGGAAAAAGATGGCTGGGTTGACTATCTATCTGGACCTAAAAAAGGCTTTTGACAGAGTTACACATAAAAGGGTGTTCTGGAAACTGGAACATATTGGAGGGGTGACAGGTAAGCTTCTAACATGAATGAAAAATTTTCTGACAGAAAAATGAGGGCAGTAATCAGAGGCAATGTATTGGACTGGAGAAATGTCACAAGTGGAGTACCACACGGTTCATTTCTTGCACCGGTAATGTTCATTGTCTACATAAACGATCTACCAGATGAAATACAGAATTATATGAACATGTTTGCTGATGATGCTAAGATAATAGGGAAGATAAGAAACTTGGATGATTGCCATACCCTTCAACAGTCTGTTCCCAGCCTCTGGGCAATGCAGACGTGCTGGTCAGGTGCTCTTCTCCATAGCAGCCAGGCCGCACCCTCTGACATTGAATATGATCTCTCAATAATGCTCACTCACTGCCCCGCCATAGCATCCCTCACACAATAAGCGAAGTGAATCTTGCCGACAGTGCCTTAATAGAGTTTCTTGGAAAAATGCGGAGCTTGTGTGTAAGGGTGGCAAAACTTTTAATTAGGATTAGTTAGTCTCAGAGCCAGCATTCCTAGGCAGCTCTGAGCCTATAGGTAGGAACAGAAGAGTGAGCACAATATATATATATAGGCCTTCCAGGAGCCTATCCTTATCTGTAGCACAGAACAGTTGTACAATTGACTGAAATCTGTAACACCCAAGCACACTGTGCTACATCAGCGTGTGTACTCACCTATTTGTGCTTGCAGGATCGAGCATTGACTCTTGGATCCTGCCTTTCCAGCTATCGATTGTTTACAGCAATGACTCTTGTCCCATTTCCCTATCATACCTAGTTTTAAAAGTATGAATAGTATTTGCTTCCACAACCTGTTCCCCAAGTGCATTCCATTTTTCCACTACTCTCACGCTAAAAGAAAACTTCCTAACATCTCTGTGACTCATCTGAGTTTCCAGTTTCCACCCATGTCCCCTCGTTCTGTTATTATTACTTGTGAACATTTCATCTATTTCCACTTTGTCAATTCCTCTGAGTATTTTATATGTCCCTCTCATATCTCCTCTCTCCCTTCTTTTCTCTAGTGTCGTAAGGTTCGGTTCCTGCAGACGCTCTTCATATCCCATCCCTCGTAACTCTGGGACAAGCCTCGTCGCAAACCTCTGGACCTTCTCCAGTTTCTTTGTGTTTCTTCAGGTGGGGGCTCCATGATGGCGCGGCATACTCTGAGACAGGTCTCACATAGGCAGTGTAAAGCGCCCTAAAAGCCTCCTCATTTAGATTTCTGAATGAAGTTCTAATTTTCGCCAGTGTAGAGTACGCTGCTGTCGTTATCCTATTTATATGTGCCTCAGGAGTTAGATTAGGTGTCACATCCACTCCCAGGTCTCTTTCTCGAATCGTTACAGGTAGGCTGTTCCCCTTCATTGTGTACTGTCCCTTTGGTCTCCTATCACTTGATCCCATTTCCATAACTTTACATTTACTGGTGTTAAACTCCAGTAGCCATTTCCCTGACCATTTCTGCAACCTGTTTACGTCCTCTTGGAGGATCCTACAATCCTCGTCTGTCACAACTCTTCTCATTAATTTTGCGTCATCTGCAAACATTGACATGTATGATTCCACTCCTGTAAACATATCAGGAGTACCAAGTGTAACATATCAGGAGTAACAAGTGGAGTACCTTGAGGTACTCCACTTGTTACTGTTCGCCAGTCCGACTTCTCGCCCCTTACCATTACCCTCTGGCTCCTTCCTGTTAGGTTGTTCTTCACCCATACTAGGGCCTTTCCGCTTATTCCTGCCTGCCTCTCAAGTTTGTATAGCAGTCTCATGTGCGGTACTGTATCAAAGGCCTTTTGGCAGTCAAGAAATATGCAGTCTGCCCAGCCTTCTCTATCCTGCCTTATCCTTGTTACTTTATCATAGAATTATAAAAGGTTTGTTAGGCATGATTTCCCTGTCCAGAACCCATGTTGGTGCTTGTTTACAAACCCAATGCTCTCCAGGTGCTCAACAAGTCTTAGCCTAATTATTCTTTCAAGTATTTTGCAGGGGATGCTTGTCAGTGATACAGGTCTGTAGTTAAGTGCCTCCTCCCTATCCCCTTTCTTGAAAATCGGTACAACATTTTTGCCTCCTTCCAGCAACTGGGCAATTCTCCCGACATAAGTGACTCATTAAAGATCATTGCCAGAGGCACGCTGAGAGCCTGCGCTGCCTCTTTAAGTATCCACGGTGATACTTTGTCTGGTCCAACAGCTTTATTTGCATCCAGTGTTGTCAACTGTTTCATTACCTCCTCTGCTGTCACCTCTATATCTGATACTCTTTCATCTAGGGTAATCGCTTCTAACAATGGGAGCTGCTCAGGCTCGATTGTGAACACTCCATGGAATTTTGCATTCAGTACCTCGCAGATTTCCTTGTCGCTTTCTGTATATGCCCCTTCTGTTTTCCTCAGTCTTGTCACTTGGTCATTTACCGACATCTTCCTTCTTATATGGCTATGTAGTAATTTAGGTTGCTTTTTCGCTTTGACTGCAATATCATTCTCATAATTTCTTTCCGACACTTGTCTTATGTTAATGTAATCATTCCTAGCTCTGTTACATCTAATCCTGTTGTCCTCTGTCCTTTGTCTTCTGTACTTCCTCCACTCCCTCCTGCTTCTCACCTTTGCTTCCTGACATTGTCTATTAAACCATGGGTTATTATATTCCCTCCTGCTTTTTTCCTTTATTGTTGGAATAAATCTCTCTTCAGCCTCCTTGCATTTCAATATGACTTGGTTCATCATACCTTGCACTGTTTTTCCTCTAAGTTCTTCCTCCCACTGCACTTCTCCCAGGTAGTCCCTTATCCTTCTGTAGTCCCCTTTTCTGTAATCAAGTCTCCTTTCCCGGACCTCTTGTCCTTTGGTCACAATTTTAAGCTCCATCATGTAGTCAAAGACTAGGACACAATGGTCACTAGCTCCTAGTGGTATTTCATGTTCCAACTGCTCGATGTCTTCTACATTCTGGGTGAAAATAAGATCTAATAGGCTGCGCGTGTTCCCTCCTCTTTCCCCTCCTGGAAGAGAGGGTGTATTAGTTAGGGGGGAATTGGGGGTATGTGGGGGTTTTGGGGTAGAAGAGGGGAAGAGGGAGATGGGGGAAGGTGTTAGGGGGTCACAAGGTGAGGGGGTTAAATGTGGGCTGGAGGTGCATAGGAGGGGTGAGGGTTGGGTGGGGTTTGGGGGTGAGTGTAAGAGGGGTGCAGTGGAAGCTAGGATGGAGTAGATGGAATTGAAGGCAATGAGGTAGAAGGGGCAGGGGTGTAGGAAGGGGTAGTAGGGGAGGGGGAATGGGAAGGTGGGTTTGGGGAGGGCATGGCTTGACCCACTGGGATCGTTGACAGGTGTGATGTAGCAGGGGCAGGGGAATCGTTGGGGAGGTGCAAATGTGGAAGGGACGGGGGGGGGGGGTTGGGGGGATGAAGCAGGGGGGTTTTGGGGGGCTGAGGCAGGGGGGAGGTATAGGAGGGCTGAGGCAGGGGGGAGGTATAGGAGGGCTGAGGCAGGGGGGAGGTATAGGAGGGCTGAGGCAGGGGGGAGGTATAGGAGGGCTGAGGCAGGGGGGAGGTATAGGAGGGCTGAGTTGGGGAGGATGCGACCTGTGTGTGTGAGGGGTGGCAACCGGAGCAAAACCACAAGCCCACCCCGGCACCTATTTCCCCAAGAGATCGATGGCCACCTAGGGTGGCAGTCCAGGCCCTATTATCCTGTGCTGTAAAGCCCATTCTCCTCTGGCATACTTAAATCTTAACTGTTAGTCCTACTTGGACCCACCGAGAGTGCTCTCCCCCTCAGAGCAGGTCTGTGACTGTTGGCACTGATGACTGGTAAAGGCATGCTGCCTGCCTTGCCATTTGTCATGCTATACCTCATCATATGATTATAAATGGTCTTAACCAGGTATCGGACGAAATTACTTCAATTAACGTCGCATGAAGAAACAGTAATGGAGGAGGCAGCTGCCGGACCATCAGGGTTCTCCCTCACCATGACCAGTGACACTGTCGCCCCACCACCCAGTGATGCGTTTGTGACTGTGTTAAGTAAAAGCCAGAAAAGGAAACAAAAGCGTGGTGAACAACAGCGTGGACGACGTCCACAAGCACCAAAGATAGAGTACACGCGCCTGGCCTTCCCTACATGAGGGAATACAGAGAACATATACGGCACGCATAGACGCGATAAAGCACCTAAATTATTGGGCTCGTTTCAAAGCTCTCCAAATGTACTCACTAGAAAGGAGACGAGAGAGAGATACCAAATAATATACACGTGGAAAATACTGGAGGGCCAGGTCTCAAATCTACACAGTAAAACGATATGGAAGAAAATGCAGAATAGAACTAGTGAAGAGCAGGGGTGTCATAGGCACAATCAGAGAACACTGTATAAACATCAGAGGTCCACGGTTGTTCAACATCCTCCCAGCGAGCATAAGAAATATTGCCGGAACAACCGTGGACATCTTCAAGAGGAAACTAGATTTATTCCTTCAAGGAGTGCCGGACCAACCGGGCTGTGGTGGGTATGTGGGCGTGCGGGCCGCTCCAAGCAACAGCCTAGTGGACCAAACTCTCACAAGTCAAGCCTGGCCTCGGGCCGGGCTTGGGGAGTAGAAGAACTCCCAGAACCCCATCAACCAGGTACAGGCACGAGTGTAGCTGAGAAGATTGTGTGAAGCAAGGAACTGAGCAAGGTGTACAAACCTGGCTCTGTAGACCTGCTATGTCCACATGTCAACTCCCCATATGTGTACGTATTAAGACAGAATAAGCATGTTGTGGGTGCTCTTCAGCAAGGAACAATAGGTGGTATAAAGTTCTCCCTTCAGGATAATCCATCACAAAACAAGAAGATGGATGAATACCTGGTCTACAGATACCATCACGAGTATCCACTAGAGTGGGTCTATGAATTGGACGGGGTACACAAAGCAAGAAGATTGAACAAAAATGGTAAACCTACCAATCAAATAGTCATAGTCTGGAAGAAGCCTGATTCGCCACCTAAAAAGTATTGGTTTGGTGGGTTGTATGCGCCCCCAGCATGTTCAGGGTATGGGAACCGAACCCTGTGGAGTGTTACGAGTGCTGTGGCAGTGGCCACATAGCTAAGCACTGCTGGTGCTCCACACCCAAGTGTGCTCTCTGTTCTGGTGATCACCCACTGAAGAACTGCCCGTATAAGAAGACCAGAAACCAAAGAAAGCTGGAATAACTACTGTGGGGAGTATATCTTCGCCAATTTTAAGAGTCAAGGGTAGCGATGCTGCCCTGACTGTGGGAGCAGTCTATAGAATTCCTAACACTGATGTGTCCGAATTCAACTCTAACCTTATAAATCTAATACTAGATAACAGACTGAACAAAAACCATCTAATTATCGCAGGGGACTTTAATATTGACCTCTGCGAGCCTGAAAACCCGACTGCTGCCAGCTTCCTCAACTGTATGAATTCCTGCTTCCTCATACTAATAATAATAATAATAATTTTTATTTAGTAAAGGTACATACATAAAGAGATTTTACAAAGTTTGTTGGCTTTATAGATAGAGCTAGTACATACAATGCCTAAATAAGCCACCATTACGCAAAGCGTTTCGGGCAGGAAAAAACACTAATGACTAAAGCTTAAAACTAATGGGTAAAAAGAAAAAAATGCGTTGAGTACAAATAAAAATAGAGGTAAAAGAGGGGGGAACATTGTTGAAAAAGCAGCACAAATACAATTACAAATTATTACAGAAAATTACATTCAAACAGCGTTGATTTGAAAAACAAAATAAACAAAAAACATACATGGGTTGACAACAGAGGGGTAAGGTAGGTTACAGGGAATTTATTAGGTATAGCTTCGTTTTTAACTTAAACTGGTTGAGAGAGGTACAGTCTTTAACATGGTTGGGAAGGTCATTCCACATTCTGGGCCCCTTGATTTGTAGAGCATTTCTGGTTTGATTAAGTCGTACTCTAGGAATATCAAAACTGTATTTATCACTGTATTTACTCTCAATCACTAGACCTACTAGAATCACTGATAGTACTGCCACGGCTCTTGATCACACCTGGACCAACATAACCTCTCCGCTTACTTCAGGGATAATCATCGATAGCACTACAGACCATTACCCCACATTTCTCCTAACTAACATTTACAAACCACCTCTAGAGACAAGGGAGACAAGCTTTAGGCTACACAATGAAACTGCCATAGGCAATTTTATAGCTGCTGCTGCTAATGTCAACTGGGAGTCCGAATTAGGGAACATAGGGGACATCAACCTAGCTGTGCAATCATTTATTCAAAATACTCTCAGCCTTTATAACACCCACTGTCCTATGCTAACGAAACAAGTCACAACTAAAAGTCTAAACAATCCTTGGCTTACGAAGGGAATACTTAAATCCATTAATAAAAAACATGACCTTGAGAAGAAGTATAGATTAGGAATGGTCTCCAAAGAATTTTCAAAGAATTACTCGTCATTGCTATCTAAAATAATTAGAAGAGCCAAAACTAAATACTACGAAGATAAATTTACCCAAACAAAGGGCAACATTAAGAAAACATGGAGCACAATTTCACAAATATCAACATTGGTGTTCCCCAGGGGAGCATACTTGGCCCTCTCCTCTTCCTCATCTACATTAATGACCTCCTAGCATCTCAAACCAATTCTATTTGCTGACGACACGACCTTCATTTACTCCAGTCCTGACCCCCCTTGCTCTAAATGTCACAGTGAATACTGAGCTAAATAAAGTCCTTCACTGGCTAACTGCCAACAAACTCGCCCTCAATATTGACAAAACTTTCTATATTTTGTTTGGCAATAAATACTCAAATCAAATAAATCTGGCAAATTCCTTTGCGTTCTCATTGACTAAAGCTGAATTTCCAGGGACACATTCTAAATATATAAAAGAAAGTTTAAAAACTGTTGGCATTCTTTCTAAGTTCAGATAATATGCACCTCACCCTGCCCTGGTGACTCTATTACTCTCTCATCTATCCTTATTTCAACTATGGTATTTGTGCTTGGAGTTCTACTACCCAAAATCATTTACGTCCTCTAATTACTCAACACAAAGCTGCTATTAGGACAAATGGCTACTGCCTTTTGGAAACGAAAGGCGGTGGAGTTTCTGATGGGGAAGGAAGAGACAATTGCGCACCGCGTTCCGCAAGGCGCGGTGCGGACAGTCTGGGTGGCATAAATAGCGCGGGAAGGGAGGTCTCGCCCTCACTCCATTCTCGACGGCCCGCGATTCACGAAGCGGGCCGCTGACGTCAAAGGGGTTGACATTTAGGGGTAAGGTAGGTTACATGGAGTTAATTAGGTAGTACTTAGTTTTCATCTTAAACTGGTTGAGAGAGGTACAGCGTTTGACATGGTTGGGAAGGTCATTCCACATTCTGGGTTCCTTGATTTGTAGAGCATTTCTAGTTTAATTAAGTCGAACTCTTGGAATATCAAATAGGTATTTGTTTCTGGTGTGGTGCTCATGGGTTCTGTTACAACCTTCTAAGAAGCTTTTAAGGTCAGGATTGATATTAGAATTGAGAGTTTTATATAGAGTACACAAGAGAGGATGTGCAGTATCTAACATATTCAGAGATTTGAGTAGGGGTACCGAGTGCTGTCTGAGGCCAGAGTTAGATATTGTCCTAATAGCAGCTTTGTGTTGGGTAATTAGAGGACGTAAATGATTTTGGGTAGTAGAACCCCAAGCACAAATACCATAGTTGAGATAAGGATAGATGAGAGAGTAATAGAGTGTCACCAGGGCAGGGCGAGGTACATAATATCTGATCTTACAAAGAATGCCAACAGTTTTAGAAACTTTTTTTGCTATATTTAGAATGTGTCCCTGGAAATTCAGCTTGTTATCGATGAGGACTCCAAGGAATTTACCATCAACTTTACTACTGATTTGTATATTGTTTATTCTTAAATTAATTTCATTTGAGGATTTATTACCAACCAAAATATATCAAGTTTTGTCAATGTTAAGGGTGAGTTTGTTAGCAGTTAGCCAAAGATGGACTTTATTTAGTTCAGTATTCACGGTAACATTTAGAGCAAGGGTGTCAGGACTGGAGTAAATGAAGGTCGTGTCGTCAGCAAATAGAATTGGTTTGAGATGTTGGGAGGCATTTGGAAGGTCATTAATGTAGATGAGAAAGAGGAGAGGGCCAAGTATACTGCCCTGGGGAACACCAGTGTTGATGGGTAGGGTGGGAGAAATTGAATTATTCACAGAAACATACTGCAGCCTGTCAGTAAGGTAAGACTTAAGGTACTGCAGGGAGTGTCCTCTGACTCCATAATGTTGTAATTTAAGAAGAAGGTTTTAGTGGTTGACAGTGTCAAAGCCTTACGCAGGTCCACAAATATCATAACAGGGAACTCATTTTTGTCAAGAGCTGCATGTATCAAGTTAATCATACTAATAAGTGCATCATTAGTGCTTTTTTGGGGTCTGAAGCCATTTTGGCAATAGCTTAGTATATTGTGTTTGGCTAGATAAGAGTAAAGCTGCTTGTAGATTAGCTTTTCAAATATTTTTGACAAGGTTGGCAGAATTGATATATAGGTCTGAAGTTGTTGACATCAGTGAGATCACCACATTTATGGACTGGGGTTACTCTCGCTTTTTTTAGAATATCTGAAAAAGTTTGGAGTTCAAGTGACTTGTACAGCAATGCAATGGCAGGGGCTAAAGATCTGGAGGCTTTTATGTAGATTAGAGTTGGCATCTCCGCAAGGGCACTAGACTTGGTCTTAAGGGAAAGGATTACCTCATTTACATCAGTGGAATTAGCGGGCGTTAGGTACAGAGACTGTGGGTAGTTACCTGTAAGATAGTCCTGAACATTAGTACTGGAAGATGGAATATCATTAGCAAGGGATGACCCAATGGATGAGAAGAACCTATTGAATTCAAAAGCAGTATTAGTGACTGAAAGCAGACCATCGTTATTGGACAGGATTATTGGTTTGTTATTTAAAATCTTTTTTGGTCCCAATATTTGTGAAATTGTGCTCCATGTTTTCTTGATGTTACCCTTTGTTTGAGTAAATTTATCTTCGTAGTATTTAATTTTGGCTCTTCTAATTATTTTAGATAGTAATGATAAGTAATTCTTTGAAAGGTCTTTGGAGACGATACCTAACCTATACTTCTTCTCAAGTTCATGTTTTTTTATTAATAGATTTAAGTATCCCATTTGTAAGCCAAGGATTGTTTAGCCTTTTAGTTGTGTCTTGTTTCGTTAGCATAGAACAGTGGGTGTTATAAAGGCTGAGAGTTTTTTTGAGAAATGATTGCACTGCTAGGTTGATGTCCCCTATGGTACCTAATTCGGACTCTCAGTTGATATTAGCGTCAGCAGCTATAAAATTGCCTATTGAAGTTTCATTGTGCAGCCTAAAGCTTATCTTCCTTGTATCTAGAGGTGGTTCGTGAATGTTGGTTAAGAGAAATGTGGGGTAATGGTCTGTAGTGCTATCAGTGATTATCCCTGAAGTAAGCGGAGAGGTTATGTTGGTCCAGATGTGATCAAGAGCCGTGGCAGTACTGTCCGTGATTCTGGTAGGTCTAGTGATTAAGGGTATGAGGAAGCAGGAATTCATACAGTTGAGGAAGCTAACAGCAGTAGGGTGTTCAGGCTCGCAAAGGTCAGTGTTAAAGTCCCCAGAAATAATTAAGTTGGTTTTGTTCAGTCTGTTCTCTAATATTAGATTTCTAAGGTTAGAGTTAAATTCTGTCACATCAGTGTTAGGAATTCTGTAGACTGCTCCCGCAGTCAGGACAGCCTCGCCACCCTTGACTCTGAAACAGGCAAATATATACTCTCCTCAAGGGTCTCTAGTTTTAATTACTTTTAAGCAAGTCAGTTCTTGGTGGTAGTAAAGAGAAGTACCACCACCTCTTTGTTCCGGACGACAGTTGTGAATAGCTGAGTAGTTAGGCATGTTGAAGAGTTGAGTAGTATCCTCTTTTACCCATATTTCAGTAAACTCAATAAAAGAGAATTTGTTGTCAACTGTTTGAATCAGGGCATTAACATCATCAAAGTGTTTGCTTAGAGATCTTACATTCAAGTTAATTACAGAAACATTGTGATTACATGTTAAAACATTGTTCACATCAAGAGCTGTATAATACCTGCAATTTTGATAATTAAAGTGATGATTGTCATAGATACTAGATAAGATAAGATACTAGATATTATTATAATAAACTGAAGTGGCCCACCCTGGGACATAATATACTGAAGTGGCCAACCCTGGGACATAATAGACTGAAGTGGCCCACCCTGGGACATAATAGATTGAAGTGGCCCGCCCTGGGACATAATAGACTGAAGTGGCCCACCCTGGGACATAATATACTGAAGTGGCCAACCCTGGGACATAATAGACTGAAGTGGCCCACCCTGGGACATAATAGACTGAAGTGGCCCACCCTGGGACATAATAGACTGAAGTGGCCCGCCCTGGGACATAATATACTGAAGTGGCCCGCCCTGGGACATAATAGACTGAAGTGGCCCGCCCTGGGACATAATAGACTGAAGTGGCCCGCCCTGGGACATAATAGACTGAAGTGGCCCGCCCTGGGACATAATAGACTGAAGTGGCCCACCCTGGGACATAATAGACTGAAGTGGCCCGCCCTGGGACATAATAGACTGAAGTGGCCCACCCTGGGACATAATAGACTGAAGTGGCCCACCCTGGGACATAATAGACTGAAGTGGCCCGCCCTGGGACATAATAGACTGAAGTGGCCCGCCCTGGGACATAATAGACTGAAGTGGCCCGCCCTGGGACATAATAGACTGAAGTGGCCCGCCCTGGGACATAATAGACTGAAGTGGCCCACCCTGGGACATAATAGACTGAAGTGGCCCACCCTGGGACATAATAGACTGAAGTGGCCCGCCCTGGGACATAATAGACTGAAGTGGCCCACCCTGGGACATAATAGACTGAAGTGGCCCGCCCTGGGACATAATAGACTGAAGTGGCCCACCCTGGGACATAATAGACTGAAGTGGCCCACCCTGGGACATAATAAACTGAAGTGGCCCACCCTGGGACATAATAGACTGAAGTGGCCTGCCCTGGGACATAATAGACTGAAGTGGCCCGCCCTGGGACATAATAGACTGAAGTGGCCCGCCCTGGGACATAATAGACTGAAGTGGCCCACCCTGGGACATAATAGACTGAAGTGACCCACCCTGGGACATAATAGACTGAAGTGGCCCACCCTGGGACATAATAGACTGAAGTGGCCCACCCTGGGACATAATAGACTGAAGTGGCCCACCCTGGGACATAATATACTGAAGTGGCCCACCCTGGGACATAATAAACTTTTTTATGCAGACAAGTATAGACCCAGAACTAAACCTCTTATCCTCTATCTACAATACAATACAATACAATTTTATTTAGGTAAGGTACATACATACAATAAATATTTACAAGGATTGTTTAACTTATAGGTAGAGCTAGTACATACAATGCCTAAAGCCACTATTACGCAAAGCGTTTCGGGCATGATAAACTTAAATGACAAGCTTAATACTAATTGAGCATAATGAGTAGAATGAAAACAAGAAATGAAAACATAGATGAAAAAGCAGCACAAATACAATTATGTCGACAAACAGCGCTCTTTAAAGAAAAAAAACAGACATTGGTTGACAATAGAAGGGTAAGGTAGGTTACAGGGAATTTATTAGGTATAGCTTCGTTTTTATCTTAAACTGGTTGAGAGAGGTACAGTCTTTAACATGGTTGGGAAGGTCATTCCACATTCTGGGCCCCTTGATTTGTAGAGCATTTCTAGTTTGATTAAGTCGTACTCTAGGAATATCAAAACTGTATTTTCTGACCAGGGGGAGAAAGATACTGGCAGTATGGGGCGTTAAAGTTTATTGAAGATTAAATTCTGCAGAACATGTAAATATATAAAGTTCAAATATATAAGTAAGTAATTATATAAAGTTTATATTAAACACGGTTTATATTATAGACTTATAACAAAGTTGATATTATATTAAACTTAATATTGAACATGTAAATATATAAAGTTTCCAAATATAAATTAAGTAAATATATAACATTTATATTAAAATATATAAAGTAAATATATAAAGTAAGAATTAACTGTAACAATTCCAAGTCCGAGGACTAGATTTAACTTAAAAGGTACACCCGTAGTAAGTATGACACCTTAGCCTATAGTGACATGGAAACTAATTCTGCAGAAACCTAAAGGTTAATTGGTACTAGAATTAAGGCCGAGTGCAAATGTGTAGTAATTATATAACACTAGGATATAACAGGCAGGACACAAAGAATAACTAATAAGTGAGAGACCACATAACACGTAATGTACCCGGCCAAGAGGCCGTAAAAGACCTAATGGATAAGGAGAAGGGGGGTGACTACAAGTAGGGCTTACTAGCACCTGGACTGGGCAAAGTATTAGCTGCGGACAGCGGGACACTTGGGGACCGGCGCTGCGGCTCGCAGTTTTGTGAGGGCAGCGGCGAGGGCAGGCGGAGTGAGGCAGAGCCCCAATGTGCGCCCGTATTTATACCGCCCCAAACTGCCCGCGCAACGCCGCGGGACGCGCTGCGCAATTGTTTCTTTCTCCCCCGCCAGAAAAATCCCCGCTTGCGATCAAGCAGTGACCATTTATTTCTGGTGTGATGCTCATGGGTTCTGATACAACCTTCTATGAAGCTTTTGAGATCAGGATTGGCATTATAGTTTAGCGTTTTATATATGTATAATACACATGAGAGAATGTGCAGTGACTTAATGTCTAACATATTCAGAGATTTAAGTAGGGGTACCGAGTGATGTCTGGGGCCAGAATTGGATATTGTCCTAATAGCAGCTTTGTGTTGAGTAATTAGAGGACGTAAGTGATTTTGGGTAGTAGAGCCCCAAGCACAAATACCATAGTTGAGGTATGGATAGATAAGGGAGTAATAGAGAGTCACCAGGGCAGGGCGTGGTACATAATATCTGATCTTAGAAAGAATGCCCACAGTTTTTGAAACTTTTTTTGATATGTTTCGAATGTGTCCCTGGAAATTAAGCTTGTGGTCAATGAGAATGCCAAGGAATTTGCCATCTAATTTGTTACAAATTTGGGTATTGTTTATTTTGAGATTTATTTGATTAGAGGATTTATTTGATTAGAGGACAATCATCACTTTAATGATCTAAATTGCAGTTATTTTGCAGCACATGATGTAAACAATGTATTAACTCATAATCACAATATCTCTGTAATCAACTTGAACGTTAGATCCCTAGGTAAACACTTCGATGATGTTAGTGCCTTGATTGAAACTATTGGCAACAAATTCTCTTTTATTATACTTACTGAAACATGGTTGAAAGAGGATACTACTCAACTCTTTAACATGCCTAACTACTCGGCAATTCACAACTGTCGTCAACTTCAGAGAGGTGGTGGCACTGCTCTTTACTACCACCAAGAACTAACATGCTTAAAAGTAATTAGAACTAGGGACTGCTGTGGGGAGTATATCTTCGCCAGCTTCAGAGTCAAGGGTGCCGAGTCTGTCCTGTCTGTGGGTGCAGTCTATAGAATTCCTAACACTGATGTGTCCGAATTCAATTCAAACCTTAGAAATCTAATACTAGATAACAGACTGAACAAAAACCATCTAATTATCGCAGGGGACTTTAATATTGACCTCTGCGAGCCTGAACACCCTACTGCTGTTAGCTTCCTCAACTGTATGAATTCCTGCTTCCTCATACCCTTAATCACTAGACCAACTAGAATCACTGATAGTACTGCCACGACTCTAGATCACATCTGGACAAACATAACCTCTCCGCTTACTTCAGGTATAATCACCGATAGCACTACAGACCATTACCCCACATTTCTCCTAACTAACATTAGCAAACCACCTCTAGAGTCAAGGGAGTTAAGTTTTAGGCTGCACAATGAAACTGCTATAGACAATTTTATAATTGCTGCTGATAATGTCAACTGGGAGTCCGAGATAGGTAACATAGGGGACATCAACCTAGCAGTGCAATCTTTTCTTCAAAAAACTCTCAGCCTTTATAACACCCACTGTCCTATGCTTACAAAATAAGTCACAACCAAATGGCTTAACAGTCCCTGGCTTACAAAGGGAATACTTAAATCCATTAATAAAAAACATGACCTTGAGAAGAAGTATAGGTTAGGAATTGTCTCCAAAGAATTCTCAAAGAATTACTCGTTATTGCTATCTAAGATAATTAGGCGAGCCAAAACTAAATACTACGAAGATAAATTTACCCAAATAAAGAGCAACATTAAAAAAACTTGGAGCACAATTTCACAAATATTGGGATCAAAGAAGACTTTAAATAACAAACCAATAATCCTGTCCAATAACGATGGTCAGCTTTCAGCCTCAGATTCTGCTATTGAGTTCAATAGGTTCTTCTCTTCCATTGGGTCATCCCTTGCAAATGATATTCCATCTTCCAGTACTGACGTTAAGGACTATCTTACAGGTAACTATCCACAGTCTCTGTACCTAAAGCCTATTAATTCCACTGACGTCAATGAGATAATCCTTTCCCTTAAAACCAAGTCTGGTGCCCTTGAGGAGATACCAACTTTAATCTACAAAAAAGCCTCCAGATCTTTAGCCCCTGCTATTGCTTTGCTCTTCAACAAGTCACTTGAACTCCAAATCTTTCCAGATATTCTAAAAAAAGCGAGAGTAACGCCTGTCCACAAATGTGGTGATCTCACAGATGTTAACAACTACAGACCTATATCAATCCTGCCAAACTTGTCAAAAATTTTTGAAAACTAATCTACAAGCAGCTTTACTCTTATCTAGCCAAACACAATATACTTAGCCCTTGCCAATATGGCTTCAGACCCAAAAAAGCACTAACGATGCACTTATTAGTATGCTTAACTCGATTCATACAGTTCTTGATAAAAATGAGTTCCCTGTTGGGTTATTTGTGGACCTGCGTAAGGCTTTTGACACTGTCAACCACCAAAACCTTCTTCTTAAATTACATCATTATGGAGTCAGAGGACACTCCCTGCAATACCTCAAATCCTACCTTACTAACAGGCTCCAGTATGTTTCTGTGAATAATTCAATTTCTCCCACCTTACCCATCAACATTGGTGTTCCTCAGGGCAGCATACTTGGCCCTCTCCTCTTTCTCATCTACATTAACGACCTTCCAAATGCCTCCCAACACCTCAAACCAATTCTATTTGCTGACGACACAACCTTCATTTACTCCAGTCCTAACCCCCTTGCTCTAAATGCCACAGTAAATACTGAGCTAAATAAAGTCCATCTTTGGCTAACTGCCAACAAACTCATCCTTAACATTGACAAAACTTTCTATATTCTGTTTGGCAATAAATCCTCTAATCAAATAAATCTCAAAATAAACAATACCCAAATTTGTAACAAATTAGATGGCAAATTCCTTGGCAGTCTCATTGACCACAAGCTGAATTTCCAGGGACACATTCTAAATATATCAAAAAAAGTTTCAAAAACTGTTGGCATTCTTTCTAAGATCAGATATTATGTACCCCGCCCTGCCCTAGTGACACTCTATTACTCTCTCATCTATCCTTATCTCAACTATGGTATTTGTGCTTGGGGTTCTACTACCCAAAATCATTTACGTCCTCTAATTACTCAACACAAAGCTGCTATTAGGACAATATCCAACTCTGGCCCCAGACATCACTCGGTACCCCTACTGAAATCTCTGAATATGTTAGACATTAAGTCACTGCACATTCTCTCATGTGTATTATACATATATAAAACGCTAAACTGTAATGCCAATCCTGACCTCAAAAGCTTCATAGAAGGTTGTAACAGAACCCATGAGCACCACACCAGAAATAAATACAGTTTTGATATTCCTAGAGTACGACTTAATCAAACTAGAAATGCTCTTCAAATCAAGGTACCCAGATTGTGGAATGACCTTCCCAACCATGTTAAAGACTGTACCTCTCTCAACCAGTTTAAGATAAAAACGAAGCTATACCTAATAAATTCCCTGTAACCTACCTTACCCCTCTGTTGTCAACCAATGTCTGTTTTTTTTTTTTAAAGAGCGCTGTTTGTCGACAGAATTGTATTTGTGCTGCTTTTTCAGCTATGTTTTCATTCCATGTTTTCATTTTATTCTTTATGCTCAATTAGTATTAAGCTTTAGTCATTTAAGTTTTTCATGCCCGAAACGCTTTGCGTAATAGTGGCTTTAGGCATTGTATGTACTAGCCCTATCTATAAATCCATCACTCTTTGTAAAATATCTTGTATAAGGATGGTAACAGAGTCCATTTCATGTGGTCTCCATCTCATGTTGGCCTCCGAATGCTTGATAGAGCTGATAAGTTAGCCAAAGAATCTGCCTTTAAAGGAGCCGTTGAGTGTAACCTTGGATTGTCAATGAGCAATCTGAGAGCAGCAGTACACCGAGAACTTCAACAGGATCTTGTAGATCTGAGGCAAAGTGAAATTGACACCAGTAATTCCATCATCATACTATCATGCAAGAGGAGCCACACATCTACGGATCATCCAATAAAATCAGCAGACTTCTAGATGTTACTACTGCTCGGCTTAGACTCGGTTACAAGTATCTCTGGGAATTCTCATTATCTGCTGATGTAGACCTGACCAAATGTAAACTGTGTCAACAAAACTATTCGCACACCCTCCGTCACTATGTGATGGGGTGCAAAAAGATACGTGAATTTAGAGACAATTCTATAACCAATGTTCCAGCGATGTGTCAATATTTCATTCAAAATGATCTGCTACCAGAAATTTTAGCCAAATATCCCCAGTTTGCTAACTGTAGGTAGTAACTAAGTGATTGTAACCTATCCACCGCTGCCCACTGGATGGGGGGCGGTGTGCAGGACAAACATATCAATTTTGACACTAGCTCTCCACATATGTCAGTTGCTTAATTTAGAACCTGTACTTGAGGTCGATCTCGAACCCATTGTTGATGTGACGACTTATATTGAATTTTGTAACTAGCTCATCAAGATTGTAACTTGCTTAGCTAAATGAATTGTGGGGTTCAGTCCCTGAGCCCATTATGTGCCTCTGTAACCCTTTCCACTACCGCCCACAAGATGGGTATGGGGTGCATAATAAATGAACTAAACTAACTGTATGTACCTTACCTAAATAAACATTTGATTTGATTTGAAACTGAAGTGGCCCGCCCTGGGACATAATATACTGAAGTGGCCCGCCCTGGGACATAATATACTGAAGTGGCCCGCCCTGGGACATAATATACTGAAGTGGCCCGCCCTGGGACATAATATACTGAAGTGGCCCACCCTGGGACATAATATACTGAAGTGGCCCGCCCTGGGACATAATAGACTGAAGTGGCCCACCCTGGGACATAATATACTGAAGTGGCCCGCCCTGGGACATAATATACTGAAGTGGCCCGCCCTGGGACATAATATACTGAAGTGGCCCACCCTGGGACATAATATACTGAAGTGGCCCACCCTGGGACATAATAAATAGAAGTGGCCCACCCTGGGACATAGTAAGCTGAAGTGGCCCACCCTGGGACATAGTAAGCTGAAGTGGCCCACCCTGGGACATAGTAAGCTGAAGTAGCCCACCCTGGGACATAGTAAGCTGAAGTGGCCCACCCTGGGACATAGTAAGCTGAAGTGGCCCACCCTGGGACATAGTAAGCTAAAGTGGGCCACCCTGGGACATAGTAAGCTGAAGTGGCCCACCCTGGGACATAGTAAGCTGAAGTGGCCCACCCTGGGACATAGTAAGTTGAAGTGGCCTGCCCTGGGACATAATAAATAGAAGTGGCCCACCCTGGGACATAATATACTGAAGTGGCCCACCCTGGGACATAGTAAGCTGAAGTGGCCCACCCTGGGACATAGTAAGCTGAAGTGGCCCACCCTGGGACATAGTAAGCTGAAGTAGCCCACCCTGGGACATAGTAAGCTGAAGTGGCCCACCCTGGGACATAGTAAGCTGAAGTGGCCCACCCTGGGACATAGTAAGCTAAAGTGGGCCACCCTGGGACATAGTAAGCTGAAGTGGCCCACCCTGGGACATAGTAAGCTGAAGTGGCCCACCCTGGGACATAGTAAGTTGAAGTGGCCTGCCCTGGGACATAGTAAGCTGAAGTGGCCCACCCTGGGACATAGTAAGCTGAAGTGGCCCACCCTGGGACATAGTAAGCTGAAGTAGCCCACCCTGGGACATAGTAAGCTGAAGTGGCCCACCCTGGGACATAGTAAGCTGAAGTGGCCCACCCTGGGACATAGTAAGCTAAAGTGGGCCACCCTGGGACATAGTAAGCTGAAGTGGCCCACCCTGGGACATAGTAAGCTGAAGTGGCCCACCCTGGGACATAGTAAGTTGAAGTGGCCTGCCCTGGGACATAGTAAGCTGAAGTGGCCCACCCTGGGACATAGTAAGCTGAAGTGGCCCACCCTGGGACATAGTAAGCTGAAGTGGCCCACCCTGGGACATAGTAAGCTGAAGTGGCCCACCCTGGGACATAGTAAGCTGAAGTGGCCCACCCTGGGACATAGTAAGCTGAAGTGGCCCACCCTGGGACATAGTAAGCTGAAGTGGCCCACCCTGGGACATAGTAAGCTGAAGTGGCCCACCCTGGGACATAGTAAGTTGAAGTGGCCTGCCCTGGGACATAGTAAGCTGAAGTGGCCCACCCTGGGACATAGTAAGCTGAAGTGGCCCACCCTGGGACATAGTAAGCTGAAGTGGCCCACCCTGGGACATAGTAAGCTGAAGTGGCCCACCCTGGGACATAGTAAGCTGAAGTGGCCCACCCTGGGACATAGTAAGCTGAAGTGGCCCACCCTGGGACATAGTAAGCTGAAGTGGCCCACCCTGGGACATAGTAAGCTGAAGTGGCCCACCCTGGGACATAGTAAGCTGAAGTGGCCCACCCTGGGACATAGTAAGCTGAAGTGGCCTGCCCTGGGCCATAGTAAGCTGAAGTGGCCCACCCTGGGACATAGTAAGCTGAAGTGGCCCACCCTGGGACATAGTAAGCTGAAGTGGCCCACCCTGGGACATAGTAAGCTGAAGTGGCCCACCCTGGGACATAGTAAGCTGAAGTGGCCCACCCTGGGACATAGTAAGCTGAAGTGGCCCACCCTGGGACATAGTAAGCTGAAGTGGCCTGCCCTGGGACATAGTAAGCTGAAGTGGCCCACCCTGGGACATAGTAAGCTGAAGTGGCCCACCCTGGGACATAGTAAGCTGAAGTGGCCCACCCTGGGACATAGTAAGCTGAAGTGGCCCACCCTGGGACATAGTAAGCTGAAGTGGCCCACCCTGGGACATAGTAAGCTGAAGTGGCCCACCCTGGGACATAGTAAGCTGAAGTGGCCTGCCCTGGGACATAGTAAGCTGAAGTGGCCTGCCCTGAGACATAATAAACTAAAATGGCCCACCCTGGGACATAATAACTGAAATATCCCAGCCTAGGTCAGTAAAACGGAGTGGCCCGGCCTGGGGCTAGCAGACTGTGGTGGCCACGTCGGCGTAGAGAAGCGCCCGTGTCAGGGAAACGGAAGTGGCCCAGCCTGGGCATAAGGCTGCGGGGAAGTGGCCCAGCCTGGGCATAAGGCTGCGGGGAAGTGGCCCAGCCTGGGCATAAGGCTGCGGGGAAGTGGCCCTGCCAGGGCATAAGGCTGCGGGGAAGTGGCCCAGCCTGGGCATAAGGCTGCGGGGAAGTGGCCCAGCCTGGGCATAAGGCTGCGGGGAAGTGGCCCAGCCAGGGCATAAGGCTGCGGGGAAGTGGCCCTGCCAGGGCATAAGGCTGTGGGGAAGTGGCCCTGCCAGGGGCTTAAGGAAACTGTGGGTCCCCACGTAGAGCATGGAGGAGCAGTGTAGGCCCATAGGCCAAGAATAGAGCCTGCAGGCCTGGAGAAAGAGCTCGTGGGCCTGGAAAGAGCACGAAAGCCCTTAGGTCCGGAAGGGGGCCCGCGGGCTGTGGATAGAGCCCGTAGGTCGAGAATGGAGCCCGTATTAGAATAGAGCCCGCGGGCCGGGAAAGGAGCCCATAGGCCAAGAAAACGAGCCCGCAGTGAAATTGAGCCCATAGGCCTGGAGTAGAGCTCGGAGGCCAAGAATAGAGCCCGTGGGCCAAGGACAGAGCCCGTAGGCCCGGAAAGAGCCCGCGGACCAAGCGTAGGGCCGTAGGCCGTGGGAGGAGCCTGAGGCCGGGAATAGAGCCCGTGGGCCAAGGACAGAGCCCGTAGGCCCGGAAAGAGCCCGCGGACCAAGCGTAGGGCCGTAGGCCGTGGGAGGAGCCTGAGGCCGGGAATAGAGCCCGCGGGCCGGGAATAGAGCCCGTAGTGGAATAGAGCCCGCAGGGCTCGTAGTCTGAGAAAAGAGCCTGTGGGCCAAGACAGAGCCCGTAGGCCAAGTATAGGCCAGGGGAGAGAGCCCGCAGGTCGTGAATAGAGCCTGAAAGCCCGGGATAGAGCTCGTAGTCCAGGGATAGAGCCCACCAGCCAAAGAAAGGCCCCTTAGGCCAGGAGGAGCCCGTAGGCCGAGGACAGAGGCCGTAGGCCGGGTAATAGAGCCCGAAGGCCGTATATAGAGCCCATAGGTCCGGTGATAGAGCCCATAGGCCAAGAAGGAGCTTGTAGAGGGTAGAGCCCAGAAGCCTGGGATAGAGCTCGTAATCCAAGAATAGAGCCCGTAGACGCAGGATAGGTATGGCATGGGTAATGTTGTCACCCAGCGAGGGCGTGCTCAACAACACACATGGGCGCAACGCCATCTCATGATGCGTGCTCAAGCTAGCGTGTGGACACCATGCCTGGGCGTGGGAAGGAGGCTTCAACCCGGCGTGCGGGTCCAGGCGAGCCGGTTAGCACGTGGGCTACCTGACCGCGCAACAATCAAATCTACCTGACCAACACATGGCCCGCTCAACCAAAACGCGGCCCGTTCGACCAGTCCCCCGTCTCGCGGGTCCAGAAACAGTCTTAGATACGGAGGCTGGAACGGAGTGGAGGAGGGAGGGCAACTAAGAGCATGCATGCAGGAGCTACACGCGCCCGGGCAAGTACACATTACGCTAGGCACACGTACGTAAACACACTGGGACCGGGGCCTAAACAGGGGGAACGCGGATCGTTGTTGTTGTTGTTATAGATTCAGCTACTCGGAACAATGTTCCAAGTAGCACGGGCTAAGGTGAGCCCGTAACTTACCTGGCACAGGAGCGGGGCAAGTTGCAGAGGCTATGGTGAGCCCGTAGTGGACTTACCTGACACAAGAACGGTGCAAACACGGATCGCCTCAGCATAGAGTAAAAACTTGAACCTTAGTGTGGCGGGCAGCAATCAAGAGTCCCGTGCGAACTGCCCTCGGAGGGCGACGTGGGCCGGTATAGGTAGCTATATATGTCGATGGTGAACAACAACACACGCACTCCACGGGAGACATCTCCCGTCACGCAGGGTGCAGTTGCACCTCCACAGATCTCCAGTATCATCTATTGATACTGGTGATGGCTCAAAAGGGCCACCACTTACGGGCTATTCATGCCCGTGCCATCTTTTGGGTGGCTTAATCTTCATCAATCAATCAACAACACACGGGAGACATCTCCCGTCACGCAGGGTGCAGTTGCACCTCCACAGATCTCCAGTATCATCTATTGATACTGGAAATGGCTCAAGAGGGCCACCACTTATGGGCTATTCATGCCCATGCCACCTTTTGGGTAGCTTAATCTTCTCTCTCTCTCTCTCGATGGTGAACAAATGGACGTCTAATTAAGGTACTTGGCGTCGTAGACACGTGTAGCAGGTTGGCAGAGGTGCGCCGTTTTGGTTGAGAAGCGGCTGCGGTCGAGGGCAAACAGAGGTCACGACCTGATTGATTGATGAAGATTAAGCCACCCAAAAGGTGGCACGGGCATGAATAGCCCGTAAGTGGTGGCCCTTTTGAGCCATTACCAGTATCAAGAGCTGATACTGAAGATCTGTGGAGGTGCAACTGCACCCTGCGTGCCGGGATATGTCTCGGGCTCACCGAGCCGGTCGGCCGAGCGGACAGCACGCTGGACTTGTGATCCTGTGGTCCTGGGTTCGATCCCAGGCGCCGGCGAGAAACAATGTGCAGAGTTTCTTTCACCCTATGCCCCTGTTACCTAGCAGTAAAATAGGTACCTGGGTGTTAGTCAGCTGTCACGGGCTGCTTCCTGGGGGTGGAGGCCTGGTCGAGGACCGAGCCGTGGGGACACTAAAAAAAAGCCCCAAAATCATCTCAAGATAATCTCAAGATACTCTCCCGTGGTCACGACCTCTGCAGGCGCGCTTTAAGTATAACCCCCGCTCGTTGCGCACACAGCTTAGACGCAACTCTTTAGTCATATGTTTTCTTCCCACAGAAAACCCACTGTTTTTGTCAAGCAGTGTCCATATTCCGATTCCTAAGCCGAAAGAACCTGGCAATTACAGCCCCATTTCATTAACATCATACATTAGTAAAACTGCAGAATGGATGGTCTTAAATAGGCTACTGTGGGGTAACTGGAGACCTTCATAAACACATATTTGGCTTCTCTAGAGTCGTAGGTACTGTCAACTGCATAGCAACATTACTAGGAACAGTTACCTCAAGTCTAGCTATAGTCATCTTCTTTGATCTAGAAAAAGCATTCGAACTTTGCAAGCCCGCAAGCAATTTTACACACCTTAGTTAAAAAAGGTGTTTAGGGAAATATGTTAACATGGATTCAAGATTGCCTAAGTCACAGGTATGCCAGAGTAGAGTTGCAAGGACAAGTGTCGGACTACCACGTGCATGAGAATGGGACTCCACAAGGAGGAGTCCTCAGTCCCATTCTTTTTATCATCTTTGTGGAAAATCTCGTTACCATGACATTTGCAAAGGGGTTACATTGCTAAGCTATGCTGATGATATAGCATAAGTAGCCACAGGTCCTTCAGTTTTAAATAAGGCACAAGGAGCATTAGATAAAGTAACAGATGAATGCAACATTTTAGGGCTAAAAATATCTGCACAGAAGTCTAAGGCAATGAGACTAGGTGACAACACTCCAGACAGGCACTTACGCATTCAAGACATTGACCTTCAGTAGGTTACACAATATCAATATCTCGGAGTGTGGATAGATTCTAAAATGACATTCAACAAACAAATTCAATATCTGAAGGAGAGGTAGGTCCTCTTCTTCTCTCACGTTTATCTCACATGTCTCCTACACTCACTCTTCTTGTGGAGCCGATAGGCGCACGCTTCTCTCTTTGTATTCCTCTCTCGTTCTGTCTAAACTCGATTATGGTTGCCCTGCTTACTCGTCTGCAGGGCAACGCAGACGTCTACTCTTCGCCGTCTTGACGCTCTGCACCATACTAGGTTACACCTCAGCGCTGGTGCCTTTCGTTCGACTTCTACCCTCAGCCTGTATGTTGAAACTGGTGTCCTGTCTCTACAGGATCGCCGTGATCGCTACTGTCTTCGCTACTTTGCTCGGTCCTCACAACACCCTAGCTCACTCTCGCTTGTCGTGCCTTGACCATTACCCCTCCTGTGATTCCTGTTCCCCTTCACGACCTACCTCTTTCTGTACGGTTGTTTCACTTACAAGATGCTCTTTTGGTTCGTGTTACTAATATTTCTCCTCGTGTCCTTGCGTCTTTGCCCCTGTGGAGGGTCCCTCTTCCTAAATTTTGTAAAACATTGACCCACGTGACTAAAGCTTTTACACCTCCCACAGTTCTGAAACGCCTTTTTCTTGAGCACTTCTCTTCACACTCCTGCTCCATTTCCATCTTCACCAATGGGTCTAAGTCTGCAGACGGTGTAGGCTACTCTATTGTTTTTCCTGGCCACACCTACATGTGTCGCCTGCCTCCGGAGACTAGCATCTTCATGGCAAAACTTTATGCTATTCTCTATGCTCTTCACCTATTGCTCTCTCGCTGTCAGTCCTCCTTTGTGGTTGTAGTTGACTCTCGCAGTACCCTCATGGCTCTGGAGTCATTTAATCCAGTCCATCCGGTGGTAGTCGAGATTCAACATTGGCCGTTTCTTATCTCCAGTAGATTTAAGACAGAGGAGTTTTGTTGGGTTCCCAGCCATATTGGTGTCTTTTTAAATGAACGTGCGGACGCTCGTTCGCAGAGGATCGGGGAAAGGGAAAGAAGACACAGGAGACATGACTGACTGGGTAGAAAGGGGGGAAACTCCAGATGGAGAACCAGGAGGGGGCCTCTTTGGAATAGAACGTAAAGGAACAGGGGAGGAGGCGGTGGGCGTGTTTGGGTCTAAGGCCTTGTTACGGACTCGTCATCACCGCCTGTGTGGGGCCTGGTAATTCCAGCTCCATCTATGAGTCGGTACTCAAACTCCCTTGGAATTGGACGCTACGTAGACAACGCGATCTCTGGGTGGTGGCGTGATCATGGCAAATGTCTCAAAATTCCTGCCTTGGCTAGCAAGTGAGGTCATTGTGGATGACCTCTGGTGAGGTGGCGACTCAAGATTAGCGCCATCTGTTGTGCTACAGAGCACAATGTCAATGTCCCCAGTGAATAAGTGTTACTTCCTGGTTTCACCAGTACCGTCCACCAGTACCAAACACGTCATCAGTAACTGATGTGTTTGTGTCCACAGAGGAGACGAGACGTAGGGCAGCAGTGGTACTGAGGACGGCAGTTTACCTTGGGCAGCCTACGTTCTCCCGACTTAGTCCTGCCAGATGACTAAGCCGCCGCCGATCTGATGTTGAGTGTGTTAACTGCCGTTGAAGTAGTATTGGAAGTGATCGGCGTATCCCGGGACTGGCTGAGGGGAGAAACGGGCGACAGTGAGGTGCCTGGTTGAGAAGTGCTGCTAGCCGGTCGCTAGAGGCTTCTACCAGGGGTTCGTTACCCCTGTATTGATTGTGTTGTGGCCCCAATCAGCGCGTGGGTGAGGTTCTCTGCCAGCAAGTGTCTGGAGTGATCATGGGGGTAGAGGCACCTCGTGATACTATCGGTGAGCTGACCCACGGGAAAGGTAAACTCGCCAGTGTTTCCTAGTACGGTTGGAAAAGGTACCGAGTGTAGTGTAAACACTGGGCATGACGGATTCTGCATTGTGTGCGCATTTTGAGTGTCCTGTGTCCTGTGTGAAAGAGACACTTGTACATAAGTATAGTAATATTCCATTTATATATATATCTATTTATGGTGATGGTGAATATATTAGTGAAGGAAACAGTGTTTTGTTCATTCCCCCCCTTTTTATTCTTGCATTATCTAGTCAATTCCTTGAAAGCCACTACCGACTCGGGTTCGGATATAACTAATAAGGTTCGTCCATCAAGAACCCCGTTACTGGTCCATAGTGACCGTAACAGGCCTGGAAACGGTTGTTAACTGAGTAAGGTGGGAAGGACGAGGAGAGGTAGAAAGCAACATGCGAGCATAGGATACGTCCGCGAAAGAGGTGATTGGCGAACTTGGCGTCAGCCGAACAGCCGATCCTGGTGTTTCAGTTGAGGACGGCTTTCTCAAGTTTGTGGTGTATATTTGAGTGGGAGAAGGTAGGATGGGCCTCACCGCAATTGAGGCAGCGAGCCTGGGGAGAAGAGCACTTGGACTTAGTGATCATCGTCCCCTCACATGGTGCATAGATACACAGTACTTGTGCATTTGAGGGCATCTTGCCCAAACTTCCAGCACTTATTGCAAAGTCTAGGAGAGGGAATGTACTCCTGAATGGAGCATCTGGCACCAGCAAGAATTATAGAGGGCGGAAGGGTCCTTCTATCAAAGGTGATTTTCACAATTCGAAGGGGATGACGGCGACGACCACGAGGGGGTCGAGTGAACGTGTCCACCTGGAGGACAGATGGCTTTGGGTTTCGAGGATATGTTTATTATCCTCATGGCTGTCAATTAGGTCCCTAACACCAGTTGCAACATGGTGCGGGAGGAGAACAGTGCCAACACTGACATTTAACCAAGCGTTTTTGGATACCCGAACTGGGGGTCTCCCCAATGCAGAGCTGTGAGAGTCTCTCAAGATTCTCCCACAGCTGACTTGAATGGCTCATTGCAGTGCACAGTGCACTGATCTTCGTGCACAAGCCTATCTCTCTTAACCTTGGATAGTGACCTGGCATGTTGGGTATCTCCAGAATGCCCACTTAACCAGGAACACTTATAATACGGAGGCCGCCGTATGTCCAGGCAGGAAGTAGATACAGGGAAGTTAAGCATACTTGCCACCAAAGGGTCAGCGAGTACAAGGGCTGGTGCCCGCGTGAGAGACAGAGGGTAGACGCCAGACCGTCTGACCTCTGGGGTCAACCGACGCGATGGCGAATAACAGCTATGACGTGGTCGTGACGTGTTCATGACGTCACTCCTGCTACTGCTCATCGAACGAGCTAATATGATTGGTTCCCGCCCATTTGCTGCAATGCTATTGGTCAAATTGTAGTCCCCTTGTGTTGTGTGTGCCCCACGAGACGCCCTGAGCTTCAGGCAAAACCATTCATGTGAGAGAGACCAAACCCAGAGGACGGGTTCTGTTCTGTCTACTGGCCAATAGACTGAACACCGTCTATTCCTCACCGTCAAGTTAACTCAGCGTCTCTACGATATACTACACACTCGCCCAGAATCACGAGTGTGAATATATGGTTCAGAAGCCTAAAGTGACAAATCTCCAGAGCGAAACAGACTGGTATCAGGTAACCCCTGGTGACAAAGATCGTTGTGAGTGACTTAGAGTGAACTAAGGCAGTGCCGCCGCTGCCTACTCGATTCCAACGATCACCGTACCAGAAATAAATGTTTGATATCCCCAGAGTCAGGCTAAATCTGCGCAAACACTCCATGCAAATAAAATGGCCCAGTCTTTGGAACTCACTCCCTGATGAATTAAAAAATGTTCCAACCTATACCTTGTTCAAAAGTAAAGCCAAAAAGTACCTAATTACATCCTCATAGTTTCCCACTTTATGCTTCAAACTCACACTGTTCTTGTACTACCCACTTCCCCAATATTAGTACTTAAGACTTAGTACTTCATCTCTACCAGTGTAATCACCTGTCAATTTATATCTTTGATATAAAACCTTGCTATAATGTAATTTTTCACCTTGCCTGATATGTTAGATTAAGGATGTGTCTAAAACGCTATGCATGTTAGTGGCTTTGCAAGAATGTAAAAATATCACTCTAATGTAATCTCGGCATTAAAAATATAATTTTAATGTAATACGGGCTCACCATAGCCCGTGCTACTTGTAACTTTTTGTTCCGAGTAGCTGAATCTAAAACATCAACAATTATAATAATTATTATTATTATAATGGTTCAGTACAGATGCTCGAGAGATACCACAGATCTTCAGCACCAACAGACATTCATAAGCAACAATATAATATGCATCAAGTCTAGTTCCTAGTCCCACAAGATGCTACAGAGCAGGCAGACAGATTCTGGCCGCAGTCGAGCTACCACTCTCGTTCAGCATTCTAGCTCTTTAATCCCATTCGCATTTAAGCACTTGGCTCTCACTCTGCATTCAAGCTCTGCACCTCCAACCTTGCTCAAACTCTCTCTTTGCTCCAGGGCTGATCTCGGTTATCACAACACGTCATTACATTGCCAACAACTAATTGCTACAACCGAGACAATATTAAATAAACATAAAAACCCCACTAAACTCTTTGATCTTTGAATACTGTCACCTAGACATATATATGCTATAGAGGTTTAGGTCACATTGGAGTTCAGAAAGAGAGAAAAGCTTGTTATAGGGAGAGCTGTGAGTGGGTGCTAAAGTCTAAAGGACAGGATTCGATAGGGGGTTTACAGGTAAGGAAAGTAGGTGGACAGTGAATACCAGAACTAACTGTTGAAAAGTGCGAACCCAGTTTGTTTGCAACCATCATCAGATCTGCCACAACAGAACTATGGAGGTGAAGGACAGGCGAGATGTCTGAACAAATTGACCCGCAATCTTGTGGATTTTCTTCTAGATCTGAATGAGAGGGGTATCAACTGTAATGGCTATGGCAGTGACACAAGATTTCTAACTCTCATGTTTTGTCGTATGGATGGTTCTATGGGCCACTGCACTTGCCCCCCCGAAACAAAATAAATGAATCAGTGTCGTACAGCCGGAGAACAGTCCAAATTCCACCAGGGAACACATTTCCGCATGCCACGGTAGTAGTGACCAACAGAGTGGAGGGCAGCATTGAATAAGGTGTCATGAAAAAGGAGGAGGGCTTGAGTGAGGGGCAAGTCAGATAGGCCGGAAAGGTAGGATGGCATGAAGATTGGGTAGACTCTTTCATGGAGTCACAATTAGAATTCATGGAACCTGTTAAAACAGGGTATTCCCAGGGGTGCATCGTGGATATACACCCACAATCATTACCTTAAGAACTGTCAGTCCATCGAGATCAGGTTTAGTAGTGAAGACAGAGTTTGACATAAAAGCTTCCCCCAACTTGAACACGTCAGATACTCAAGTTCTACGGGTGGAAGAAAGTGGCGTCTCTCCATCAGAAGATAAGAAGTCAAACAAAAGAATATTTGAGATTATAACAGTCATCAGGAAGCTTCATCCAGAACGAATTAGTGGAGGAAAGAAAGAAATTTGAGGAAGAGAAAAAGGTGTAGCAAAATACGTAAAGAAGGCTGCACAAGCACAAGGCTCAAAAAGGATGGATGAAATACCATCCTATCAAACAAGACACTCTGGCAGCCACCCACCAAGCCCCCACATGCCGATAATGAGCTAGACATATAGGGGGTCGGGGACAAAAGGTCTTCAAGACGGGTGACATTAAAATACTTTGCCCATGAATGTTGACCACACAAATCATGAAACGTAGAATATGCAGGAATGGTGTACTGTATTTCAGTGCAGTAAGAACACCTTGCTCCCCAAGTAGAATGTGTCGCTCTAGGCAATGAGTTGTCACCCCCAGAAATGTGGGAGATGTCTGTCAATGATGTGGTAAGGAAGCAAGGAGGATCAGAAGGGCGAGACAAAGATGCAACTGGGTTAGGGCCTAACCAGCAGGAGCTAGCAAGTTGCATCCCTTAGGGAGAAGGAAAACCGACCTTCCAAACAAACCCTGACTAGTGCCTGGTTGCCTGCGACACAATTCCAAGAAGTGTTTGGCAGGCGTGAGTGTGAATTAAAATGGTTGGGCCCCTGAAGCCCTGGGATACCACCTACTAGGACAGGAAGAGAGCAGAGTGAAAGCCAGTACAGGAAAAGATGCATAGTACAAAGTGGTGGTGTTCTGTTTTTACAAGCGTGTCACAATACATCACTCTCCAAAGTTGATGGGAAGATCTCATTCTCTCTCATGCCCAGTACACCCAAAACCTTCTCCTGAGAGTGGGTGGTCTGATGACCTAAATGGGAATCTTGGCATGTATGCCATAGAGAGAGGGGGGGTACCCAAAGGAACCCACATCATCACAAGAACATAGTACATGAGCCCCACATATATACACAAAGAATGCTGGGAAGACAGGACACCACGAGCGTAGCTCTCATCCTGTAACTACACTTAGGTAATTACACATCAATCTCATATGAATATAGGGACTATGCATGCATTTAAGTTTAAGGAAGATTCCCAATTTCATAATGATATAGACTACTTATAATGGTTATGCAGTATCTTGTCTATATCCACAGAAAATTCTGATCAAGCCCTGCTATGCTTCTTAATTTTTCAGTGGGATTCTTTACTGGTTTCTCAGTTGCTACTATATCTTTCATAATAGTTTCAACTCCTCTTTAATCTTGTGCCCCAGCCTTACCAGACAAACTTATGACCTTAAATATGGCTTTATAAGGAAGTAACAGAGGTAGAAAGGTAAATATAACACAAGGAAAACTAGATGGGTAAGCCATCAAAGTTATAGAGAAACTGAATCTAGAATATCTGATAACAATTTATTATGGTTTATCAATACAGAAAAGTCATCACAATCAGACCTAATTGGTTAACAGGTAATATACAGGAAGTAATCTTCAGTTCCAAAAAACATTTAAAAAGACAATCTAAAGACTATATTTAACAGAATATGTAAATGTATCCTTTGTTTATATAGGGTAGTGAATGGCTCTTTGCACCACTGAACATTAACTTTGTACATTATAATCATACTCCCTGCTCATCACATCCGAGATGTGCAGTGCTTGACACATCAAGAGGCAACCTGTCCTCTTACAAAAAATGTTGCATTTCACATGTATGCATTACATAAGGCCAAAAATTGTCGTACTTGAAAATAGAAGTAGCCTGCCAAAAGTGACGCACTGTCCCGTTTTATGACTTGGGTCCTCCAGTAGGTTAGGAAAGGACACTTTAATTTGACTGTTTTCTGGACGTTGGAAAACCTTTGGAGGACGAGCCGAGTGAAGAGTGCTTTTGCTGACGCACCAGGCCTCACAGTTCAAGCCTTTGCAAGTACTAATATTAATTTGTTATAAATGTTAATATTTTGCCCTTTAATTTTTTTGCATAACAGAATTCAATTTTTTCCATATTCAATAACAATAGGCTTATCATGTAATACATAGCCATTACATGTATTAAAGGCACTTGTTGCCATTTCTTCATTGCTGAATGTAGCAAATGCTTGTCCCTTCATACGACCACCAAGAATTCTGTATACTATTTTAGGTCCATTATTAGACTCAAAATGTCCCATGAGAGAAGCTAAATCTTGAGAGGAGGTTTTGTTAGATAAGTTTTTTATATATAATGTAGATGATGGCTCTCCTGGATTGTAGTTTTTAAATTTTTCCATATTCCTGAGCTCAGCGATGCTCTTCCTGTTTGATTTAATAGTTTCTATGGATATAAGATTACTAGCATCAAGTACCAAAACAAAGGGTTTGGTGCGATCTGCAGTAGCTGGTTCCATGTTTTTAGCAGGTACGATGAGTGCCTTACATTTTTTGTCCAATGATATATCTCTTGGCAAAATACAAGAACTGTGTAGTGTTTTACCAACAGAATGGCTGCTACCAATTATCCTGGGAATTTTCTTCATATCCCAAAGAGATTTAGGCTTTTGCGTTAAATAAATAAAATCAGAGTGATCTTTTTTTTTTTTAGATGCTGGACCTTCTGGATAATACGCTTTCATTTTATGTTTATGTGGCTTGTCACCTTGACATGTTGCATCGTTTGGAAACAGCTCCTCTGCCAGATGCTGTATGTGGTTAATGGGATGGTTTTCTGGTATGGTCTCATCTTGATGGGGCTGAAGGCGAACAAGGCAGGCAGTGAGCTTATCAGCTTCTGGTCTACATGGAACAACACTACACTCTTCTTCAAAATCATGTCGATTTAAAGAAATTGCTCCATTAAAATGTTCGACTTTGCTTGTAAATGAATTGAGCTGATCTTGTCGCTTGAGTAATTTTACCTCAATAGCTTTAAGTCTTTCTTCTCTAGCTTGAGGAGCTTCATTTGATGAGCTACCAGTGTCCTCATTCAGGAGAAGATGGATTTCATCATTTGAAAGTCCACTTGACCTTAAAATCTGTTTTACATTAAAAGATGATTCTAAGTTTTTGTAAGCTTTGTATGATGTTAAGCCACTGGTAGTAGCTGTAATCGATTCTTCAGCTGTTGCCCGGACAAAATTTCTCTGATTCTGCAATTGATGTTCCAAAGATGTGGTAGTTGATATTTGCCGCTTTACAAAATCCTTCAATATTTTATCACGCAGAGTATGGGCTTGAGGTATCTCTAGCCCCTCCTCTTGGCCAAGAAAACGATATTTTTTAGCATTGTTATATGTTACTGATGCCATGTTGTGTCTGATTTTCATAAAATAAAATAAAAAATCATTCACATCAGCTAGACATTATTCTAGTCAAAATGTATATACAGTACAAATAACATGAAACAAATAATTTAATTTATATAATGTTATTGCTCACACAAAAATCAAATTTCTAAACAGCACAGGTTCACACATAAGGGTTCCAATTACTGCCATCTTCTGGTGTTAATGATCCAGTAATCAATAGAACAATATCAACAATCCACCAGATACCAACGCCACCCATAGTAAGGAGTTTCCCAACGGCTGTTCCAGTTTGCCCCAAACAAAATCGGTCCATGCCCAGGAAACCCAGCAAGACGCTGTAGATGAGCGTTGTTACAAAGTAGTGCCCACTGTATCTGAAGGAAAAAATAGAAAAAGCTTCACACACAGAGTACACAGAATATCAAAATATAATATACCCTACAGCAATGATAAAAACTGTAATGATGCCATGTTATGATAGAAGAGTCATAAGAACATAAGAACATAAGAACAAAGGTAACTGCAGAAGGCCTATTGGCCCATACGAGGCAGCTCCTATTCTATAACCACCCAATCCCACTCATACACCTGTCCAACCCGTGCCCGAAACAATCGAGGGACCCCACCTCCACAACGCCACGCCACGCGGAGAAGTCACTTAGGGAGAACATTATAAGAGGGATTATAATATGTTTAGTGTAAAAAGCATTTTGTATATCTTGCACATTTTCTCATAACAGTCAAGCGATCTTGACTGACTGATCTTGACTTGACCTAACAGTCAAGTCAATTTAAATGAAATCTTTATCAGCAAATGCCTCCCTACCCAATCACAGTGGGATGGGGAAAGGGGCAGGGGAAACAGACCATCGTTGTTTTTTACAAAGCATAATACAGTGGAACCTCGATTCTTGTATGCCCCTGTTCTCGTACTTTTTGGTACTTGTACAGTACTCAATTTCTCCGAAAAATTCAATTCAGTACAGTACTTGTTGTTTGCCTCAGTGCTTGGAGTTTGTTCATACACGTATAGGTCCAGCGTGAGCATGGCGCTTCAGTTTACCAGTGTCTCCTGCCTAGTGATGATTGTGCTTGAATTCTTAGTGAAGAATTTCATTGTTTTTGTGCTTTTTTGGTTTCTGAACATAAAAGTTCTTATTATATATCACACCATGGGTTCCAAGAAAGTCAGTAGTAATGTTCAATCTAAGAAAATAGTTGTGAGGATGATGATAGAGGAAAAACAAGAGATCATTCATAGTGAGACAATGTGATGTCTCACTACAGACTAATGTTAAAACATAGGAAAAAACAAGTGCATATAGACAGATTTTTAGTAAGACAAGAGAGCAGTGAGCCACAAGCAGGTCCTAGTGGTATGCATGCAAAACTTAAGAGAGAGAGAGTACCCCAGAAATGTCATCACTGCAGTTATAATGGAAGGGGACTTTCCTTCCAAACACTTCTCCTCTTCCCCCTTTCCTCACTGTCTTCCATATGCTAACAAGAGTCCTCAATAAAGGTAAGGTACCTAAGAATACCTTATCTTTATATTCTGTATAAAATGTATTTTTTAGTTAATATATTTGGGGGTGTGGAACAGATTAATTCAATTTACATGATTTCTTATGAGAAAATTCATTTCGGGGTTCGTACCGTCTCTGGGAACGGATTAACTATGAAAAACTGAGGTACCCCTGTACTGTATAGTGGAATCGCAAGCTTACGAATGTGCCTCTTTACGATTTTTTTGGGTTACAGGCTCAACTTCTTCGTAAAATTTGAATTGGTTTACAAGCTTTGCATCGACTTGGGAGCTTGTTGATAAACGTATGGGTCGACAGAGAGCTTGGTTCCTGGTGGCACGGGTGGCCAAGCTTCAGTTTACCAGTAGCTCCTGTTTAGTGATGATCATGCTTAAATTCTTTTTAAAGAATTGCATTTTTTCCAGCTTTTTTGCTTTCTAAACATAAAAGTAATTACTATATACCAGGCCATGTGTTATACTCAAATTCTGTCAGTTGAAATGTAACCAATCACAGGCGAGTAGGCCTCTGACGTCATGCCAGACAGAGGAGCATCAGGCATGCTCCCAGCAGCCTCTGTTATCCTCACAGACTCAGAGTAGAAGGACCTCGGCTAGGCAGATATATACCTTGCTATCTCAGTCAATAAATATATACAGAAGCGACTACTGAGTCTACATTCTACCCGAACAAGGCAAACGAATACATGGGTTCCTCAACAATTAAGAAGTGGTGTGCAGTATGGGAAGAAATGCAAAGTTTTGTCGTTCCAAATCAAGCTGCAGATAGCCGTTGCCTTAACCTTTTTAATGACACTGTGATGCCTCACTACAGACAAGTGTTAAAACGTAGGGAAAAACAAGTCTCTATGGAAAGGTTCTTAGTGAGGAAAACAAGCAGTGAGCCACATACCTTGTGGTATGCAGGCAAAATGTAGGAGAGAGTACCCCAGAGAAGTCATCACTGCCTGATGTTATAATGGAAGGTCACTCCCCTTCCAAACACTAACCCCTCTTCCTTCTCCCCCCCCCCTCCTCACCATCTTTAAAAACACCAACAAGAGTCGGCAATAAAAGTAAGCTATAACTTGCACATACTATAGTACAAAATATTTGTGTGTATTATGTATGAAAAGTATTGTGAAGTTAATATTTTTGGGAGTGTGGAATGGTTTAATTCAATTTACATAATTTCTTAAGGGAAAATTCGTTTCGGGTTACGAGCCGTCTCTGGGAACGAATTAATTTGAAAACCAAGGTACCACTGTATATAATATTTTGGGAACTCAAATAACCAGTGTTGAATGGAATGTAATGAAACAGAAATTTCTGGGTGAGCCCTATTGCCTCCCTGCAGGTCCTATCCCTGATAGTGTGCCAAACTACTAAGTGCCATCAGTCACAGAGTTCATTTAGGCCTACTGGGGACCACAAGCCAGAACCTGGCCCCTTCAAAAAGTAGCAAAAGGAGCAGTGGCACTTATTAAATTACATACTATGAATTTATTCATGCATGCCACCACCAGGGAAGCACCCAGAAAATCAGTTAACCAAAACAGACCAGTGCTAGTTATAAGCTAGACTGTAGCGCTGAGAACCATCAAAAGAATTCCCGCAACAATGTAAACAAACGATTTATTATTAATGAAATTAGCACAAGCTCATTCATCCCAAATTCATTTCATTTGGGGGAAGGAGGGATGCAGGTCAGGGTCAGCCAGCTGATCAACTCCAGTTCTAAATGATGGAAAATACCTAAGACCCTGGGGAATGGTGGCAAGGAGCCACCAGGGTTCACCCAAAAATTGGTGTTTCATTACATTCAATGCTGGTTTTCTGGAGGAAGCCCCTTGTAGCTTCCTGAAGTTAGCTACCCACAGAGAAGGAAACAAGCAGGCATTGACCAGGGAGGAGGAAGCACTATAGTTAACCCAATGAAGATGAAACTCATGGACTCAAGACACGACCCAATGACACACCAGGGCACTAGGGATCAGTCACAATGACAAGATATTTGGCTGCCAGAACCCCGTTTGACTGCCAAGACCTTCCCCTCCAGAATAACAGCCAAAGACATATTAGCAAGGACTGCTGACAGCTACGAATATCATGAGCTCGAGGGTAGACGGCAGGCTGACTAAACTTGATGAAAAAGCCAACAATTTGAGACGAGCCTTGGAAGAGAGGACCAAGGCAATTCGATCAACCTATAAAGAATCTGTCAAGGCAGAACCTGTGACATGAAGGCAGCAGTGAATAGCTACCAATGGACACAACATGTGATACCCCCCAGGAACAACTTAAGAGTCAAAAGGGATCCAGACCCAGATCAGACTCCCTCCTTGCTTCGAAAGCTGCACTCGAGGGCCTCAGGGTATAGCCAGCATCCATGTGTCCACCACTTGGGACAGAAAAGCAGAATCCATGGGAGAGGCTTCAAAGGAAAACCCTGAATCCTTTGCGGGACTAGCTGGCTCAACTGCCTCTGCACCCGATCCAGAAGTGCAACCCTCCAAGAGCTAGCTGAGCCACAATCCGAGCTAAATCCTGCCTCAACCCACAACCCCTCAGACGCTTCAGGGGCAGAAGCAATGAGGGAAAGTTAGAAGAAGAGTAAACCATGTGTGAAGAGGAATGTAAGAGGAGTTGCAAGACAGAGTAAAGGTACAGTTCATAAACACCTCCAATTCCAGGTCCCTTAACACCAAATGGGGCAGATCTGGGGCATCCAAGTGGGGTACATAACCTTGACTGCTGCAACCTAGCAAAATAAACATGCAAAGAGGTCGCTGTCTGGTAAGCCTTAATCTCATCAGGAGGGTCAGAAACATTAGTCACATGGGGAGAGCAAACCCTACAGGACTAATTCGAAGGTGTCGCTGATCCAACAGGCAGCACAGTGGAGGCAGAACAGGTGCTCTCACTTCAAACCTGCATGAAGTGTGAGTAGTTTCTCTTGCTACATGCAAGGCATGGGGATTGGGGGGGTATCCACAGGGGATTTCTAGGGTGTGTGTGAAAGGTAAACCCCACAGGATCCCCAGGCACTGTAGACGCTACACTCACAGGGAAGGTAACCTTGAGCACAAGCAGCTCCGAGCACTCTCAAAGTGCTTGGTTTCTAATTTGTGGGATAAGAATAAGAACATAAGAATGAAGATAACTGCAGAGGCCTATTGGCCGATACGAGGCAGCTTCTATTTATAACCACCCAATCTCATTCGTATCTCTTATCTCAATCTAATATGTTATGCGGTAATTCACAAAACAATAACCCTGTTACCGAACCAGTATTTACCTAGGTCTTTCCTATATCTAAACTTATCCAATTTATAACCATTACTTCGAGTTGTCTTGTGTTGATACCTTTAATACCCTATTAATATCCCCTGTGTTATGTCCATTCATCCACTTGTACACTTCTATCATGTCACTCCGAATTCTTTGTCTTTCAAGAAAATGTAATTTGAGCTTTGTCAATCTTTCTTTGTATGACAGGTTTCTAATTTGCGGGATTAACTTTGTCATTCTAGGCTGGATGCGTTCTAGTCAATTACACTGCAGCTCATGCTACACTGAAGTGTAAAGAAAAAGCCACCAAGAGCAAACACCACACCACTTAGCTGAACAGATGAGCCTACATGGAGGAAAGGAGACCCAGGAATCACTACATAAGCAACAGAATTCTCAGACCCCAGCAGGCAGAGCCACTTTCTTTCCCTCCCCTCAAACAAGTGGGACACATGGGGTGAATGAGCTCATGCTAGTTTTGAGAGATTTAATTGTTTGGTTACATAGCTGGGGGGAAGTTCATTAGGTGGAGTTTTGAGGCTTTGGTTTCTTTTGAACCCAGCAGTGGTTTGTTTTGACTCATTGACCTGGTGCATTGCCCAGTGAGGTGGCAAAATGTCACCGCTCCCCGTACCTTTGTGAGGGGGCCAGGTTTTGGCTCTAAGAACTTCACGGCTCATGCGACCTGGTAGATGGTAACCATCTCAGTGTGTAGCTTGAGGTAGCCACAAGGGGCTCCCTCCAGAAAGGATTGGAATGGGACATTCAAAAAAGATATAACAGTATACATTGAAAACTCACTTGATGCATGGAAAACCATCACGAAGAAATCGTCTTTCACCACAGCAATCAATTCCTTCTAAAACGACACACCATACCTTGGTGATTTCTACATCTTCAAATCTTTGCCCTCCAAACTGAAAATAATGAGGGCAATGAAATTAATGTTTCTCTTAAACAATAGAATGAATCTGAAATGTATTACAAATTTTGTTTAATACGGTATTGTAGTATTACACAGGTTAAAAACCAGTGTTAAATGTAATGAAATTGACAGACAGACAGATAAGGGCAGTAACAAGAGACTGGAGGCTGGAGGAGTATTACTAGTGGATTACCACAGGGTTCAGTTCTTGCACCAGTGATGTTTATTATCTACATAAATGATCTACTAGAAAGAATACAGAATTATATGAACATGTTTGCAGATGATGCTAAGATACTGGGGAAGATAGGAGATGCAGATGATTGTCATGCCCTTCAAATTCATCTAGATAAAATATGTGCTTGGAGTGACATGTGGCAAATAGAATTCAATGTGAATAAATGCCATGTTATAGAATGTGGAATCTAAGGAATGTGGTGACATGTGGCAAATAGAATTCAAAGTGAATAAATGCCATGTTATGGAATGTGGAATCAGAGAAAATAGACCACACACAACTTACAAATAATGTGGAAAGGAATTAAAAAGACTTAAAGAACAAGATCTAGGGATGGTTTTTGATAGTAAATTGTCACCAGAGGAACATACAAAGAACACTGAGTGGAGCGTATGCATCGCTTTCGAACTTCAGACTTGCCTTTAATTACATGTATGGTGAAATACTAAACAAAATTGTTCATGGCTTTTTTGAGACCAAAATTAAAATATGTAGCAGTTGTATGGTGCCCATATCTCAAGAAGCATGTCAATAAACTGGAAAAGGTGCAAAGGCATGCTACAAAATGGTTTCCCGAACTGAAAAACAAGTTACGAGAAGAGGCTAATGGCATTAAATAAGCCAAAACTAGAAGATGTGATATGATCACCATTTACAAAATTATAACAGAAATCAACCAAATTGACAAAGAGAAATTCCTGAAACCAGCAACTTAAAGAACAATAGGACACAGATTCAAGCTAATGAAACAAAAGTGCCAAAAAAATATTAGAAAGTATTCTTTTGCAAAGAGAACGGTTGGAACAAGTTAGGGAAGAATGTGGTGGAGGCCAAAACTATCAGTAGTTTCAAAGCATCATATGACAAAAGAGTGCTGGGAAGACGGGACACCATGAGTGTAGTTCTCATCCTGTAACTACACTTAGGTAATTACTTATATACACATTAAAACTATCCCTTTGCTGGATATGTAATTAGGTACACAATTGTATAAATCACTGTACCTAATAATTATGTGACAACTGCAAGGTATTCCTATTATAGATATCCAGTCATGTAGAAAATTAAGATTAGTTACCTTTACACAGCCGTGTCCCTCATCATCTCGAGCTGACTGGTTACCACGATGGTCTGTAGGCTTTTCGCATTCAAGGAATTCCAAGGGCCTGAAATTTTTTGTGATTACCTGACTGACCAAGCTACTGCTGAATAGACAGTAAGCCAACACAACCATGAAAACCTGGTACTCAGGCACCTCAAGAAATCTTTAAGCTTAATAGCAATAACTTGAATACTTTAATTACATTTGTTGGTACATTGCAGAATTGTATACTGGAAGTCTCCACCACTGGTATTAAAAATACTGCATTTGTCTAGTTGTATTCACCTAGTTGCGCTTGCGGGGGTTGAGCTCTGCTCTTTCGGCCTGCCTCTCAACTGTCAATCACCTGTTACTACTTCCCCCCCCCCCCCACACACACACACCCAGGAAGCAGCCTGTAACAGCTGTCTAACTCCCAGGAATTAATTTACTGCTAGGTAACAGGGGGCATCAGGGTGAAAGAAACTCTGCCCATCTGTTTCCGCTGGTGCCAGAATCGAACCCGCGCCCTAGGATTACGGGTCCTAAGCACTGTCCACTCAGCCACAGGCCCCCCCAAATGCTGTATGCTTGCTTCATTGTGCGTATGATATTCCAACTGTTTACTGAATTTAACGGTAAAGAATAACTATTTTCAGGGAGAGGAAGGCTTATCAAGGTCACCCTAGTTCAGGGTGTGGCTAAATGATGACCCGTACAGTTATAGGTTAGACGTAACAGTGATTAACTCAAGTAATGCAGATATCATCTACTGCACTACACCCACGTGAACTTTTATAACTCTCAGCAATTTTTAGGAGGGGCTCCTCCCCCCCTGTGGCTCCTTGACCTTGTTATGATCGCCATCTAAATTCAGGCCTTACCCTCATCAAGTCATTTTTACACACCTAATGAGAAACTAAATGGTACAAAGAATGTTTTGAGTTAAAAGAAAGTGCGAGAAGACCAATTTCAGTGTAAATTTGGTTTTTACCACTGCAATGCACAGAGCGCCTTAACCACTGTGCTGCGCCAACTGCGAAATCTCGTGTTGAGAGTTGTACTATTTTTTTAATTAGGCTATATTTTAATGTTTTTTTTTTTAATGTTTTCATCACTCTTTACGAACCACTTAGTTTGATGAAAGGGAGCAATAGAACAACAGAAGTACACTTACACTGCATCAGGTTTAGATACCCATGTGCATGGGAAATAGGCTTACAGGTTCCAGAAGATGAGAGGAAATGTCAGCACTGGAGATGCCCGACAGACCACTGGAACATTATCTAACACAGTGCAGAGTTACAAACCCAATAAGTCAAATTAGATTCAACAGAGTAGAAGAAGTTGTTAAACACATGGGACAAAATCTTACTGAAGCGATCATACGAGTCATAAATACCCATACTCCGCCCAAGTAAAACAAAAACAAGCAACACTTAGTGTGTCAGCCAGAGGCTTAGGGCCCTGCGCAAGAATATTCCAGAAAAACAAAACTTAAAAGCACATTTTATACCAAATACCACTCATATTTTGTACTACCATACAGTATGTATATCATACCTTTACTGAGGACTCGTGTTGGCATATGGAAGACGGTGAAGAGGGGGAGGGGGGGAGGAGAAGAGGTGTTAGTGTTTGGAAGGGAAGTCCCCTTCCATTATAACATCAGGAAGTAATGACTTTTCTGGGGTACTCTCTCTCTCCTGTTTTGCAGGCATACCACTAGGACCTGGCTGTGGTTCACTGCTTACCTGTCTTACTAAGAATCTGTCTAAAAACACCTTTTTTTCCCAACATTTTAACACTTATCTGTAGAGACATCAAATTCATTCACTATGAATGATCTCTTGTTTTTCCTTTATCGTCATCCTCACAACTATTTTCTTAGGTTGATCTTTACCACTGACTTTCTTGGGGCCCCATGGCATGATGTATAATAGGAACTTTTATGTTCAGAGACCAAAAATACAAAAAACAACGAAATTCTTTACAAAGAATTCAAGGGCGGTCGCGGTTGTCACTCTGTGGGATACACTGGTAAACAAATACAAATACAGTATTCATTCAGGTAAAGTACATATATACAAGGTAAGATACAAAAGATGATGGATTTATAGATAAGAGCTAGTACATACAATGCCTAAAGCCACTATTACGCAAAGCGTTTCGGGCAAGAAAAACACTAAGACTAAAACTTAATACTAATTGAGATTAAAGTATAAATTGTGTTGAGAAAAAATAAGAAAAAAAAAATGGAAAAAGGGGAGGGGGGGAAACACGGCAGAAAAAAGCAAAAATACAATTTGGTCAACAAACAGCATTGTTTAAAATAGTAGACATGGGTTGACATTTTGGGGGTGAAGTAGGTTACATTGAGTTAATTAGGTAGTACTCAGTTTTTATCTTAATCTGGTTGGGAGAGGTACAGTCTTTAACATAATTGGGAAGGTCATTCCAAATTCTGGGTCCCTTGATTTGTAAAGCATTGCTAGTTTGACTAAGTTGTACTCTTGGAATATCAAATAGGTATTTGTTTCTGGTGTGGTGCTCATGGGTTCTGTTACAACCTTCTAGGAAGCTTTTAAGGTCAGGATTGACATTACAGTTCAGCATTTTATATATATAAAATACACATGAGAGGATGTGCAGGGACTTAATATCTAACATATTCAGAGATTTGAGTAGGGGTACCGAGTGATGTCTGGGGCCAGAGTTAGATATTGTCCTAATAGCAGCTTTGTGTTGAGAAATTAGAGGACGTAAATGATTTTGGTTAGATGATTGATTGATTGATAAAGATTAAGCCACCCAAGAGGTGACACGGGCATGAATAGCCCGTAAGTGGTGGCCCTTTTGAGCCATTACCGGTATCAATAGATGATACTGGAGATCTGTGGAGGTGCGACTGCACCCTGCGTGACGGGAGATGTCTCCCGTGGGGTAGTAGAACCCCAAGCACAAATACCATAGTTGAGATAAGGATAGATGAGAGAGTAATAGAGTGTCACCAGGGCAGGGAGGGAGGTACATAATACCTGATCTTAGAAAGAATGCCAACAGTTTTTGAAACTTTTTTGGATATATTTAGAATGTGTCCCTGGAAATTCAGCTTGCGGTCAATGAGAACGCCAAGGAATTTGCCATCTACTTTGTTACAAATTGTTAATCCTGAGATTTAATTGATAATTAATTTAATTGATTTGAGGATTTATTGCCAAACAAAATATAGAAAGTTTTGTCAATATTGAGGGTAAGTTTGTTGGCAGTTAGCCAGTGATGGAATTTATTTAGCTCAGTATTCACTGTGACATTTAGAGCAAGGGGGTCAGGACTGGAGAAAATGAAGGTCGTGTCGTCAGCAAATAGAATTGGTTTGAGATGTTGGGAGGCATTTGGAAGGTCATTAATGTAGATGAGAAAGAGGAGAGGGCCAAGTATACTGCCCTGGGGAACATCAATGTTGATGGGTAGGGTGGGAGAAATTGAATTATTCATAGAAACATACTGGAGCCTGTCAGTAAGGTAAGACTTAAGGTACTGCAGGGAGTGACCTCTGACTCCATAATGTTGTAATTTAAGAAGAAGGTTTTGATGATTGACAGTGTCAAAAACATCTGAGTGTGCCTCGCCCCGCGCCCCCAACGCCATGTGCTCGTTCGACCCAGCCACGTATCAACAGACATCGAATTCCAAGGAAAACGTTGTACACCAATAAAAATTTTATGATGAATTTGACGTCATATACCTAAAAAATCGTACTCTATTGCAACTGTACACCAAGGTACTACTGTACAAGGAATGATTCACAACTCCCACAGGTAAATGGAACCCCACATTCTGTGCCTCAGGACTCCAGCAAACAGATGCCCATCTAGAAAAAAAAAAAAAAAGCAAAAAACAGCATCCTTACTGGCTGTGAGAGCCTCGGTACTGAGAGAGGGACCAAGGCTGGTGCATGCAGCTAGGAGCCACAGCACCACTTAATAATGATGAATAAAATAGGTAACTGTAATTATTGTATTTTGCATGGGAGTGTTATAGATGATCCTGACTTTGATAAAGACTGTGACCAATATTCAAATATCAGTGAATGCAATTCCAGTTATGATATTCACAGAATGAGGAAGAGAGAGACAGCACCCAGCCATTGTTTTCTGCATCTATACACCATGAAACGACCTCATGCACCATTACAATATAACCTTGTGGAAATGGATTCATATTTAGGATTTTATGATGAGAATGTGGTAATAACATCAGTTTTGAAGATATTCAGAGCAAGACGTGTAGAATATTGAAGGCATTGTCTTGCATCACGTGACTGCTAGCATCATCTGCTGGTATCATGTGGTTTGATGCTGCCTTTTGATTTCATCACCATACCTCAGAACTGCCAAAACAATCAAACCTTCGTCCAACAAGCCCTCCACTAGTTAGTTCCCCTCATTAGAGAAGAGGGGAGGCCAGCTTGGCGCCACAGGCCAGTTCTTGAATGATAAAAAGCCGCTGACCTCGAGATACCTGGGGCGGGTTTCGGGAGTTCTTTTACTCCCCAAGCCTGGCCTAGGGCCAGGACTGCCTGAGGGAAGGAGGCTGTCAGGAAGCCTCCGGGGCTCACCCAGAAAATGGAGTTTCATTGCATTCAACGCTGGTTTTCTGTGGGGAAGCCCTGTCGGCTCCCTGAAGCTAACTACCTACAGAGAAAGTTAAAAACAAAGGACTTACCAGGGAGGAGAAAGCACTGCAGGAATGAACACGAAAGAGACTGATGGCTGCAAGACGCCCCAGAGCAACACAAGGCTGCAGAGGGCCAGGTATGTTGACAAGATAACTGGCAGCCAAGACCCTGTTAGACCTCCAAAACCACCATGCCTAAATATCAATCCCAAGATATGTTCCCAAAAACTGCCGACAAAGGAGTGTACTGTACTTCTAAACATCATGAGCATAAGGGTAGACTAAGGGTAGGCTGGCTAGCTTTGGTGACATGAGAGACTATGATCCTTTGCAGATGACACTAGAATTTTCATGAGTGGAAACTATAGAGGACTCGGCAAACCTCCAATTCGATGCTAATCAAGTCTTTCAATGGGCCACAGAAAATAACATGTTTAATTCCCGTTGCTATGCTACGAAAAAACGAAAACATCCAAGAAAAAACACATAAAACAGCCAAACCACACTATTGAAAGAAAAGGAAATGTATAAAATTTAGTAGTAATCATGTTGAAAGACCTTACTTTTAAAGAACACAGCAAAGTTGCTGTGAAAAAAAGAAAAACTGCAAGAAAAAACCAGCGATGAATATAATGCAATGCAAATTTCTGGGCGAGTCTGATAGAGGGCCTGACAGCCGAGTGGATTTGAGTGGACATCTGACAATTTCCGGGTTCGATCCCTGGTGGAGGCGGAAACAAATGGGCAGAGTTTCTTTCACCCTGATGCCCCCTGTTACCTAGCAGTAGATAGGTACCTGGGAGTTAGACAGCTGCTACGGGTTGCTTCCTGGGGGGTTGTGTAACAAACTGGTCGATGACTGGACCACGGGGACGCTAAGCTCCGAAATAATCTCAAGACAACCTCAAGAAGAAGCCCTGGAGGCTTCCTGAAGCAATCACACACTGAACCTCGCAGTGTTCAAGAGAGACCTCGATAAACACCTCCAAAGGATACCTGATCAACCAGACTGTGACTCATACGTCAGGCTGCGAGCAACCGCGTCCAACAGCCTGGTTGACCAGTCCAGCAACGAGGGGGCCCGGGCAATGACTGGGCAGTGGGCACGCTAAGCCTGAAACCAACGCAAGGTAACCACAAGGTAACCTTCCCTGACAGACAGAACTATAATAGTTCTAAAGTTCCCCAAAACACTGAGGATAATTTGGTTAAAAAATAACAAGACTAAATAACTGGAATAAGCACAAATTCTCAATTTTCTATGAACATTGGTTTAGAAATAAATTATTAATATAATTACAGTCAAAGTGGCATGGATAATATGTGCAGTAGTCAAGCACTGTTGGGTCTGGCCAATAATTGAAAGGGTGATCACTAGAAATGGATATAGAGTATATCTCAGGTTATACTTTATGTAAATTCTATGTAGGTACAGTAATTAATTCTATTGCTGTATGCTGTAAAAATAAAGTTATGGTAAGGCATTGCTGAATGAGTTATGGCAAGTGTTGCATGAGTGATGGCAGGTGTTGCACGAGTGATGGCAGGTGTTTAATGAGTGATGGCAGGTGTTGCATGAATGATGGCAAGTGTTGCATGAGTGATGGCAGGTGTTGCATGAATGATGGCAAGTGTTGCATGAGTGATGGCAGGTGTTGCATGAGTGATGGCAGGTGTTGCCCGAGTGATGGCAGGTGTTGCAGCATGGTGACCATTATGAGGGTGGAGGACAACTCACAGGAAGGAACAGTTAACTTTAGGGGCGTGTGGGAGGCAGGTCTCGGAGGTGGTGAGGTCGTCGGCGGGTCTGAGAGGTTCAGGCGAGGAGGTGTGAGGCAGCAGCAGCAGCAGGAGGGTGAGGGAGAGGGAGAGGCCAGGCGGCTCCATCACCTGCCGCGCCACGCCTGCCAACCCTACACCACATCCCCCGCCACGCCTCACTCCTCCACTTACACACATTAAACTGATATTATTATATTATAAGGGCGTTTGAGGTGTGAGGTGATGTTGAAGAGTGAGGGAGGGTGCGTGCGTGCGTGCGTGCGGAGGGCGCGCGGCGGCGGGTCGGGGGGGCCTCTGGCGGTGGTCGGGAACACTACCGCCGCCGCCACCGCCGCCTCACGCAACACCACGCCGACCTCACCCTCAAATTTTCTCCCTGTGTAACCTGCTAGACGACTCCGGGGGCCACCCTCCGCGCGGCCAGGGCCACACGACGCTGCCGAGGCCATGGAGAGCACCAGCGACGCCTCGAGACGCGGAGGAGGGGTGGGAGGCCAGGCCATCTCCAGGCGCCCTCTCCCTCCTCCTCACCAGGAATGTGACCACTCCAAGCTAGCCTTGGCCCACTCCTTTATTACCGATATGACCTTGTCCACCGCCACTACTTGTGTGATGGCCACGCCGGGGAACAGTTGTGGTGGTCCGCACGAGAACGGTGAAGTGCTGATGAATGGTGTGGAGGAGGCTGACTGCGGCAGCCCCACCACCCCAGGCTCCACTACTGGCTCCACCCCAGGTGCCGCTACCACAGGTGCCACTACCCCAGGTGTCTCCTCCCCATGTGGCTCCACCCTGTGCTGCACTACCCCACGGGGCATTACTCCAGGGTGTGGTGCTGTGGGTGGTACCCAGCTAGACGGAACTACCCATGTCTACACCATCCCAGGTGGGCCTGCATCAGGGGGCATTACCCCACATGGTACCACCCCATACCACACAACCACAGGGGGCACTACCCTCGGGGAGGGTGACCACCCGCAGCCCGATGGTGACCAAGATAGGAGTGACGAGGAAGCAAACTTTGAGGTTTCAGAGCTCATAAATGAAATATTACACCAGTCATCATACCTAGATGAGGGGACTCTGAATGGGTTGGAGTTTGTAGAAACTTTGCCTGATAGCTTAGAAGGTGGAGACGTGGACGATGTCATAAGTACGAACAGTGTGCTTCCTCTGTACCTAGGTCGTGCAGAGAGAAGAAATTCATCCCCGGACTCTGACTCTAACATGAGAACGGCCAGCGAAGGGTCGTCTACACCCACCAGCCAGCTCTCCGTGCCCTCCACTCATTCCTCAGATCACCAAAACTGTAACACATTAGAAAATAGAGACATACTAAATCAGACAAATTCCACTGAATTAAAGTCCGAGTCAGAGAAACTTGAGGAATGTTTATGTGTGGGTGGCGAGAGTGAACACGAAGGCCTGGAGTTCCCAGGTGTGGCGAGTGTCGGTGAGAGTTTGAACTCCATTTCTGTAGAAAATGCTCCCCAAGAAGTCCTGAGAAATCCAAGTATGGCAGACTGTCTTCTAGAGGATGTGATCGCTTTGCAAAATGCGCAAGAAAATAGTGCGGGGAGTGTGAGCGATGATTTAAATAATGGTTTTAAAAGTGAAGAAAATTTGTTAAATATTAAATCAGAAGTGGAAATGAAAGATGATAAAAGTGAGAACCCTTTACTCAGTGAGGTGATTGCAAGTGTGAGAACGACAGAGAGTGTGCAAGTAGAGTTGGTAGATCTTACAAGTGAAGTCGGAACCCTCGAGGAAATTGTAAATGACGATGTAGAGGAAAATAACGTTGCAGGTTCCTCACTTATCTGTGATCCATCAGAAACGGCGAGGCATGAAAAGCTTTTGGAGAGAGATGGTGACATTTGTGAAACCACCACAGCCCTAATGAGCTTGTCATTAAATGGCGCATATTTTGAAAATTCACCAGAAAGAAATAAAGTACCAAATTGGACCGGGGATAGTGAGAGTAGTGCGTGCAGTCAAGGGGAAGTGGCTGGTAGTAAACCTGATGATGATAACACTTCCCAAAGTCTCTATCATGAGGATTTTAAAGACACACACATTCCTTGTGGATCAGAGCTGGTTGAGGACCAGCAGATGGCTCCAGACAAGAACAGAGAGAGGAGCACACAGCCTAATAATGAGTGTTTGTGTAAAAGGTGGGTAAGTTGCTTTGAAGCACAAATTCTTTGTTTACCTATTTGGTGTCCTACTGAACTGATATTTTATATAATTGCAATAGAGTGCCGATACCAAGCATTAAATTGTCAGAAGAAGATGTGGAAGCCTTCAGAATATTATTGCTAAATAAATGGTATTAGCTTTGGTCATGTAAATATTTTTGCCATCTTGAGGTTATCTTGAGATGATTTCGGGGCTTTTTAGTGTCCCCGCGGCCCGGTCCTCGACCAGGCCTCCACCCCCAGGAAGCAGCCCGTGACAGCTGACTAACACCCAGGTACCTATTTTACTGCTAGGTAACAGGGGCATAGGGTGAAAGAAACTGCCCATTGTTTCTCGCCGGTGCCTGGGATCGAACCCAGGACCACAGGATCACAAGTCCAGCGTGCTGTCCGCTCGGCCGACCGGCTCCTTGGTGAACCATGGTGATAGTCATTATGTGATCATGTTGTCTATCCTCATATCTTTGTTTTGCACCTAACCTTGCCCAGTGAGCAAAATATTTGAGATGTACCTGTAGTTTGGTGCAAATAATGTGGTAGCCTTCACGAGTCTTAGAGCTGCATTTCATATAAATTATGGCTCGCGTCACATTGCTGGTGCGTAGTTTTGCAGACATAGCTCTGTTTTTTGTGAATTGTATTGGGATTTTTCATTCGGTGGATAGTTTAATAATTCTGTGAATGACAGATCCCTTTGCAACTTTCAGGAGTTGCTGTATAATAATCAGACTATAATACAGAATTTACACATTCCAGTGTTTAAATCTATTTTTCTTTGTCAGTTCCAATTACACCATACTAAGGCATACTTTACCTTACAATAAGGCATTCTTTGGATTTCCTGTCCAATTCCAGCTTTGCACCTTTTAATAATTACTTCCTGCTGTAGCCTTTGCCAAGCTAAGTAGTTTGTGGAAAATATGTAACAAAGTTAACTACTGTAATATATTATTAATTATATATTACAATAGGCATTGAATTGGTTTTCTTTGAAATGAAGTCTGTTGTTTAAAATTATTGGACCTGATGTAGGCCTAAGATAATCTAATCTTAACATGGGACTGATGTATTTGTTTACAGTTAGCCTAATGTGATAATTCCTACAGTGAGTAGTAATAGATTTGATTACCAAAATTCTTACTTTGGTGTGGTCATTAAGATTTCCTATATAGCATTATAGCTGTATCTATCAGAACTTAGTAATTCTTAAGGCAAATCTGTGTTATCTTTGACATAGTGTGCAGTGTGTGCAGAAACAGGTTGTAGTATATGGCATTACCCTACTAATAATGGATCAGCTTTGTTTTGTGATGATAAAGCTTGCCATATTTTACCTTGCGGTTACCTTGCGATGATTTCGGGGCGCAACGTCCCCGCGGCCCAGTCCTTAACTACGCCTTCTTGTTGCTGGACTGATCAACCAGACTGTTGCGGCTGCTCACAGCCTGGTTAATCAGGTATCCTCTGGAGGTGTTTATTAAGTTCTCTTTTGAACACTGCAAGGGGGTGGCCAGTTATGCTCCTTGTGTGTAATGGAAGTGTTTTGAATAGTCTTGGGCCCCTCTGATGTTGATAGTTCTCTCTCGGAGTACCTATTGCACCTCTGCTTTTCAATGGGGGGTATTCTGCACATCCTACCATGCCTTCTGGTCTCATGTAGTGTTATTTCTGTGTTCAGGTTTGGGACCAGCCCCTCTAATATTTTCCACGTGTAAATTATACTGTATATCAATCCCGCCATTGCTCAAGGGAATACAGATTGTCATTTTTGTTGATCCCAATAGTTTAGATGTTTGCTAAGTGGGTTCTAACAGTAAAGGATATAGGATATTGGGATATTTACAAAACTACTCGTTTGTATGGCACAGATACTTTCTCTTAAAACTGACATATTTTGGTTTTGGTCCTTCTGTATAACTCATTAACTGCACATTTATTAATTTGTAACTGTTTACAAATTTTACTTACCTTACTGGAGTTTTTTCCAGCTTGGGTTATCTTATAGAAGCATTAGCAATAAGTTATTGAATGTTATTTTTCTGCTTTATCATGCTGATGCTAGGTCCTATTTAGATTATTCACTTTACTGTACTTTTAATGAATGGACTTTTTATATTATTACTTTCTCTTGAAAGCTAAAGAGTAAAGGGAGGAACATGATTAATATATAAATGTATGAAAGGGTATAACAAGGGGCTGTTAATGGTGTGCTAAATATGTCTACTTAAAATTTAATATGACATTATGGATACAAATTCAGTAATTAAATTTAGATTAAGAAAAGTCCATGTTAAAATAATGGTTTGAAAATAGGGTTGTAGATTTATGGAACAAATTGCTGGGTAACGTAATAAACATGGAATCGTTGAATTGTTTAAGCAAACGGGTGTGGACTGTTAGAGCAGCTTTCTTTTATCCTTAGGTAATCCAGTTTGCATTTAAAATACCACGACACCAAGTGTGAACTATTCTCCATGATGAAATAATGAAACATTTCTTTTACAATGGGACAGTAGGTTGCTATTATGCAAGAATTTGTTTTTTTTATTTTGGATTAACATTAAAAAATAGTTTTAATTAATAGTTATCATTTTGTACAGTAAATGTAGTTATAGGTATTGGTATTAAAGTGTCATAGAATGCAGTTGCCCAATTAAAAATAATTCTTTAACCACTGTACTGCACATAGCGCCCTAAGTCGCTCCAAGAGTTGTGCTATTTTTTTTAATTAGGCTATACTAGTATTTTGATGTTTTTTAATGTTCTTATCACTCTTTGTCTTTTGAAATGAAAATGGTTGAGTTTGGACACATTTTGACATTAACTCTACCTAAACATTTATAAAAACAACAAAAATGTTTTTAATTGCACTATGAAGGAAGGTTTTTGATGGAATCAGGTGTGCAGTGCGATGGTTAAAACGGGTAATTTGCTTGCAGGTTTAAGGTGGAACATCATTGCAATGTTTTTTTGTTTATCGTTCCTAGTTAAGTATATACATTAAACTTATTTGAGATATAAGTGTATTTTAGTTATGTAGCCTGGTTTATAATATGCTAGCTGTAAATGTTAGATAGCTATACATGTTTGATTCGTTTGACAAAATAATTCCTGATGGACTGAACAGGTTTCTTAAATAAAGCTACAAGCTGTTTTCTGGTTTGCAAGGTTCTATTTGGTCCATTTTATTATATTTATATAACTCAACTTTACCCTCTTCTATGTACTACAGGCATGCTCTGTCACCTGCAGACTCTTCCCAGAATTTTCACTTTGCATTCCAGTTTTCTATAATCTTATGTGAATAGGGTTAAATCGTCAATATAAATGTTGTTGGGGAGCCGGTCGGCTGAGCGGACAGCACGCTGGACTTGTGATCCTGTGGTCCTGGGTTCGATCCCAGGCGCCGGCGAGAAACAATGGACAGTTTCTTTCACCCTATGCCCCTGTTACCTAGCAGTAAAATAGGTACCTGGGTGTTAGTCAGCTGTCACGGGCTGCTTCCTGGGGATGGAGGCCTGGTCGAGGACCGGGCCGCGGGGACACTAAAGCCCCGAAATCATCTCAAGATAACCTCAAGATAACCCCTATAATAACAATTGTTCATTGTTATAATAACACATAATGAACCATTGGTGATATTTAATATTTTTGCAGCTGATCTGAAAATCTGAAATGTTCAATATTAAATCTGTTAATTTTTTTTTAATTTCTTGTTTTTCAAGTTATGTTGATCATTTAGACAAAGTTGGTGTTTGCCTAGTAGATTATGCACAAAAAATTTGAAAGTGTTAAGAACTAGTTTGAAAAATTTAACTTATGGTACCAGTGGGTCCTGTCGTATATATACGCCATTAGCAGTTTAAGGGTTAATCCTCTTGTTCTTGAAGTTCCGGGTCTCAGGAATTCTCCCCTATCAATTTTATGGATTCCTGGTACTATTTTGTACGTTATGATCATATCGCCTCTTTTTCTTCTATCTTCTTGTTTAGGCATATTTAATGCCTCTAACATCTTGTAGCTCTTGTCTTTCAGTTCTGGGAGACATTTAGTTGCATGTCTTTGCACCATTTCCAGTTTGTTGATGTGGGCACCATACAACCACTGCATATTCCAGCTTTTTTTTAACAAAAGTCGCGAACAATTTCTTCAGTATTTTGCCATTCATGTATTTAAAAGCAATTCTGAAGTTAGAAGTGTAACATAGGCTCCTCACACGATGTTCTTTATGTGGTCCTCAGGTGATAGTTTTCTATCTAGAACCACCCCTAGATTTCTTTCTTTGTCAGAATTCTTTAAAGATTTCTCACATAATTTATAGGTTGTTTGGGGTCTGTTCTCCAATTCCACATTCCATAACATGGCATTTATTCACATTAAATTCCATTTGCCAAGTGATGCTATAAACTTATTTTGTCCAGGTCATCTTGAAGGGCATGACAATCATCTAAGTTTCTTTTTCTTCCCTATTATCTTGATCGATATCCTGTTGGCTGCTGCTGATGGGATCCAGAGTGACTTGGTGGTTGCTCTAGCAGCTGTATGGAAGCCCGAGTTTCCCCTTCTGATTTATCCGTTGGGCAGGGTTTGGCTCCGGAGGCTGTTCTGGTATTTTTTGGTCAGTCCTTTTTGTCACTCATAATCGCTGGGTCCGCCCCCGGTGTCCCTGCGTTGGTGGCTGCGTGACCGGCTTCCTCTTTTGGGTTTTCGTTTATTTTTGGGGACAGCCCTTCTTTGAAAGGGGCTGTCATTAGGTAGGCCGAACTCATCTCTACAGATGATGCGTTCTAGAGTTACACAGGTCATCTCGGTGAGATTGCTTCAGGGAGCCACAAAGGATTTTTCCCAGAAAACTTCTAAGAACTGACCACAACAATTTTGCAACATCTGGAAAATATTAGCAGGACTTATTCTAAATTGGCATACTGAAATAATTTCTTAAGAGACCAGGAGGCATTCATAGAATGTGCAAAATAATTTTATTGAAATGTAGGGGTGCAGTATGTTTTCCAAGAGAATATTCATAAAATATAAAGGTTAAAGGTATTTTGAATTTTTTCCATTAAATGTAATGGGTGTTATCAACAGACTTGGAATTGTATTTAAAAATAGTCAATCCTTATAAATACTTTTAAAGAGTACCTGATCACCTGGGCTGTGGTGCCTACATCAGAGTGTGAGCTTGAAGGATAAATGGCCTAATTGACCAGAGTAGAATCCAGAAGGTTTGGTCAAAGATTGTTCCGCAGGGACACTGATCCCTGGAACCAGCATAAGGTAGTAACATGGACTGCCCTACTGCACTTCTTTCAAACATTTATGCATTGTCTTTTTAGTTTTAGATCCCTTTTGTCATGGTTCCCAGTTCCTTTCATATTCAGAGTTACTAATTTTCTTTATTGTTTACCCATATTTTCCTTTTATAAACATTTGATTTTCCATGTGTCAGTTTATTTTGAAAGTTTGTATAGGTCTTCCTGCAGTGCTTCTGAATCATCATCGTAGCTTTGTCTGCGAAGTACAGTACTGTACCTTTGATGTGCACTCCTACATCTATGTTATTTAAGTACAATACTGTCTATGGTGAATAATTGAGTCCTTGGCAGTTAGGTTTCATGGATAATAAATCAAGTTGGGTCTATTCAAAAATATTTTAATTGATTTGATAAGTTTAGTTCATAAATGTTTGGATGAAAGTGATATCACTATTGGTAAAAGAGAAATATTTAGAGTTCAAGTTAAGGGTGTAGTAAGTTGCAGTCTTTACTAGTAAAAAAAAATACTATTATATTTACATGTACATTTAAAAAGATTCACATCAAATTGTATGTAGCAATAAAAATACTATTGTGTATCATGATGATGTAATACTGTAGCCACCAGATAATAGTTTGCACCATACGTGATTACTTACATTTGTCAATTGGCTGGATATCTTAAATTATTTTGTGAATTAAATCAGAATGCAAGCTGTAGAAGAGGGCGGAGGTGTGATGGTGGGGGTGTGGTCGGAGTTGAGGTCATCGCTGCGCCAGCTTCACCGTTCTATGATTCCCCAGTCCACCCAGGGGTCAGCTCATCGGTCAAGGCCTTCTTTGAACCGTATCAAGGCCTTAGCTAACATGTAAGATATAATATATTACTGTTGGATTCAAGATGCCATTTTTAGCAATCCTAGGGTTTTACTTAAAAAGATGACACTTGCAAAAGGCACAAGTCTGAGTCAATATCTTTTGGAGTTCTTTTCAAAAGAACCTCTCACTTAAATATTGTAATAATACAAGCAGATTCTTGGAGCATATTTGACATGCTCCGAGGATATAGGCCGCGGGGGCGCTAAGCCTCGCAGCCTTAGTTATCTTGCTAACTCTCAAGTTATCAATTAACCCATATCCATTGAAATTTGGATACGGGTTAATGATATCAAATTCCTATTTCAAATTAAAGTTTTCTGCCAGTAATATATATTGTTTTCTTGCTTTACCTAATTCAAGCTCACTTCCTCGTTTTCCTTTATATATTCTTTTCTATCATCATATACCTCTTGTTTTTTGTTTTTTTATCAAATTATTAATTGTTCTGCTTGATGGGGTACTGGGAGTTCTTCTACTCCCCACACCCGGCCCGAGGCCAAGCTTGACTTGTGAGAGCTTGGTCTACAAGGCTGCTTGGAGCGGTCCACAACAGACCCACATATCCACCATGGCCCGGTTGGTCTGGCACTCCTTGGAGAAAATTATCTATTTTTCTCTTGAAGATGTCCACGGTTGTTCCGGCAATATTTCTTATACTCGCTGGGAGGATGTTGAACAACTGTTTCTCTGTACTGTACTTAAGATTTTAGTAACTGTCCTCCATGTTGTCAGTATGAAGTAAAATTCACTTAATGCTTTGCAACCCTGTTTGTAAGTTGTTGCTTTAATTCTCAAATTTTGTAAGATGTAAGTGGACATTATGTAAACAAACAAGTCAGTACAGTATTACTCAATTTGTGATAAAAGTTTGGCAGTGAAAGATTTGTGAGGTAAACAAAGGTAACCAAGCACGAAATGATTTACTATATTTGTTTTCTCGTTCTTTTTAATTTAGGCGTTGTGAAACCATTTTTGTAAAGAGTGAAAATAAAATAATTTATCAGGTTGGTGAGCCACGATGCCCATCAGCTGTACATGCGCATCAGTCACCTTGCTCATGAGCTGTGTATAGAGTTGAAGGTGAGACTCTTGGCAACCATTCATGATAATCCTACAACACAAGAGGCCACTACTTTCATTCAGGGTAAGTAGAGTCACTCAAGGTTCCTGCAATTGAAGGTATTCATATACCTTGTTGATGCATGCCCTTCAAGTCAATATTACTTTATTTAATTATGCTGTCATAAAATATCTCTATGTATAGAGTAGAGCTACTTTGGTATACAAACAAAACATATTTGGGTCTCAAGGTTAATTTTAAAGAAGTGGATTTGGCCCATATAACATTGTGGGTAGCCTTTGGCCCAGGCTACAACTGACACAAAACAGGGCTGCTGTAAGTCTGAGGAGGTTTTGTCTATTGTCAAGTCTTTTGAGTGTGGGTAGGTGCCCATTTGACGAGGTCTGCATGCCACGTGGGGTATACGAAGAAGGTTATCTTGAGATGATTGATTTGATTTGATTCTGCCCATTTGAGAATGGGCAGAAGTTGCACAAATTTTAAAACAAGTCCCATAGTATTCGGTCAATACATGGAATTTCTACAGTTTTTTAAATTAATGACGCCATTTATGTCATCGGGCATACTCCGTATTTTGATTCCGTGACGGAATATGTGGCATCGGGCAGCGAAAGTGTTAACATTGGGGTGTGGTTGTGGGCTCACGGGCAATGCTTGGCCTACCTAGCGGTACACTGCCGGTGGTTCGCAAGGCCAGGCAAAGTGTTAAGATGCACCCATCTCTCCCCATGCCCTGTGGTTGGGTGGAGTGGGTGCCCTGAAGCTATATAAAAACCCTACAACCCCCGAAGTAGCAAGGGAATGAGGGAAACAAAATACTGCAGTTGTAAAATTTTGATGAGCAGACCCAAATATGTTTTGTAAACTTAAATATAATATTATAATTGAAATGATTAATGTTATTCTGTTTCATACATGTTAACATATAAACCCCGTTTGGTATATAAGGTTTAAAAAAAAAAAGTTAAGGTTTTGGTAAAAGAAAACTGCACTGATTTTACATTTGCAAAAAATTATCATGATTTATTTAAGTTTGTTTCTCTCCTCTATAATGCAACACAATTCTCATTTGCAACAGAATTGTCTTCCATGTGAATCACGTATCTGGTATTAGATAATTCATAGCTTTGATTATTTGACAAAAATTAGGATGTAGATTATAGTGTGACATGATGTATTTTGAACGGATATCAGAGGTGAGGCCCAGTATTCAGCGTGTACACTAAACGCACAGTTCTGGTGTGCCTCCCAGTGATGATCTTTCATAGCTGATTACTACATCTTATCCTACTTTTAGTATCCAAATGTGGCTCATGTCATTTTAGTGTGTATTTCAAAAATTCTTGTTGTGGTTGTGGATGTTTGACCCATTCTGCAAATGCCCAGGAATTTATATACTGTATTAATAAATTATTTTTTTATTTACTTACTTTTCTAGGGGAGCCTCCTAGTGGCTATCTGTAGCTATCTCTCTGAGAGTATTCCAGTTACATTAGTTACAAGAGTTCATTTAACCTATCAGGGAGCAGAGCCAAAACCTGGTCCCTTTTCATGAGGTGCAGAGGTAAATGACATTCCAACGTTTTCACTGGTAAAGCATCCAGAAAGTCAGTGAAATTATAAGGACAACTGCTGGGTTACAAGCCTCAAAACAACTAAAATGCCAAGTATCACTCCAAACAATACAAAACAACTAAAGAAAACAAAACTAGCTAGAACGCATTAGTACTGAATGTCGCCACCAGATGGCCCAGCGCTCAGTCCAGTGTCAGCCCACAAATCAGTTCATCTGCTGATGCATACCCTAAGTGCTGGCCATCCTAGGATTCATCCTGTGGGGGCCTAGATTGCTAGTGAATTGTTCCATTATAATATTTGTTTCACATGTGCATTTTCTGGGGGAAGCCCCTGTGGCTCCCTGGTGCTATCCAGGCTGATATGAATGTATTAGACCATGGCATCAGCCAGTGTGGATGGAGTTCTTAGGCCTACCGGGAACCACGAGCCAGAACCTGGCCCCCTCAGAGTGGTACGAGGAGCAGTGGTCTATGGACACTAAAAAAGTCCCCGGGCCGCTGGGACACTAAAAAGCCCCGAAATCATCTCAAGATAACCTCAAGATAGAAACCCCTGTGTGGTTGGAATAATTCTATGTCTGCCATTGACCAGGTTTGGCACCTAGAAAGGTAGGTGTCCCAAAACAAACCCAATCTGGTTAAAATATTGCTATTGAAAGCCGAACTGTAGGACTGAACTCTCCAAACAAAAAACGAGCAAACAAGCATAATGTCACAACTGTCACCGCACCGCTGTCTGTGCAGCTCCCCCCTCCTCTGTAGGGGGAAGGGGGAACCCCAGACCTTCCATGCTGGCTATCCACCCCCAGTTCTGTGGCTGATGTGAGACCTGGCAGTTGTGCGACTCTGGCTCCAGACATTTTCCAGTGCTGTGCCTTTTGGTGTGGTCCTGTCCTGTAATGGTGTGCAAGCCAGGAGTAATTTCACAAGTACTCGGGCTGCATGCGCCTAGAGTTCCCTTCCCTAGGTGCCCTGTAAGTACTGCCCTTGTGGCTTGGGGTTCCCTTTCACAAGTTGATTGGGGTTTACCTCTGTAGGGTCTTTTGCTGCTCAGGTGATTGCCCGCCCTTGGAATCGGCTGGAGTGTTTCATGCACCACTGTTTATCTTTGGGTAGGAGGTATTTTCATCACTGGAAAGGTACTGGGCAGCTTGTTTTCACCATAATACAGCGGCCAGCTCTGTTCTGCCCGGGTTGTTGTGCTCTTGCAGGGTTTTTCTTTTATTTTTGTTTTCTTGTCTCCAACATCTTGGCGAAGGGCCTGTCACGGTTCATTCCCCTGTCCTCGGAATGGACGGTCGATGCTTACTCATTCAGTTCCGGACGTTCGGGCTCCCTGAGGTGGACCTCTTCGAGGTGTCTTCTGTTATATGTGGCGCCCTTTCCCGACTGCGAGACAGTCGTTGTTGATGCCGTCAGGCAGGACTGGTCGAGGTAGGATTACCTGTACCTCTTTCCTCTCCCACCTCCCCAGTTCCACTGTTGCTTCATGTCCTGGCTTTCTTGGAGACTTGCCAAGGAACCAAGGAAGAGTAGTCCTGTTTGCCCCTTGGTGGCCAGCCCAACCTTGGTTTCAGGCACTGCTTGCTAGGTGTCCGAACTCGGGGGGCTTAACGCGGTCCCGCCTCCTTCGGCATATCAGGCCAGTCCGTTACATAGTTGGTTCGGTCTTTGCGTCTGGTTTTTCTGATACGGGTCTATCACCACTTGGTGTCCCACCTGCGTGCTTCGTCTTGGTGGCAGTATGAAGTTTCCTGGCAGTCCTTTCGTTATTTCTTGTCCCTCCGTAGGTTTTCTTCTCTTTTGGATCAGGTTGTCTTATCCTTCCTTTCTTGGTTGTTTCAGGACCGTCATCTTATGCCAAATACTGTCACCTCGTATCGTGCAGCGCTGGTGGAGCCGCTTCAGCTTGCATTCGGGGTGGATGTTACTTCTGCTCCGTTCCGCAAGCTGTCTTGTGGGTTGTTTCACCTCCAGCCTGCTCATGTGCTCCCTGAGCCGTATTAGACGTTGGACCGGGTGCTCTCTCTTCTCAGTTTGTGGTGGCCCCTTCGGTTTAAGATTGTTTTGCGAAGGCTCTTTTCCTGTTGGCCTTGGCCTCTGGGGGTCAGGTTGGGGAACATCATGCTCTCCTCCGGCACAGATGTATCTGCTCTTATGGTTCTGGTTGTCGGTGTGTTTGTTTTTAGCCGTCTCTTTCTTTTCTTACGAAGAATGAGACTGCTGCTTTCTGAAGGGATCCCTGGGTTGTTGATACTTGGTTGGTTCGGCCAGGGGTATATCATGTGTTGTGTCCAGTTGCAGCTCTTCGCTGTTACCTGCGTGCGATGACCTCAGTGACCGGGGACACGCTTTGGGTTGACCCGGTTTCCTTTCTTACCTGTTGCAGGGGTTCGGGTCTCCCAGGTCGTCCGTAGGATTATTCAGTAACATGTCTTGGGCTGACATTCAGACACGGGGTTTTTGGAGGTGGAACAGGGTCCTGGCCGCTTGCTACCTAATCAATGTTCCTGGCCCTAGTCAGGCTTGTGTCGCATTGGGTCGGCGGTTGCAGCCAGTTGTCTCGACTTTGAGAGGAGGAGCAAGTGGTGACCGCCTCCTGGGTTAGTCCCTCTTGGTTTGTTGTTGTTGTTTTTAGATTTAGTTCCTCAGAACCAAGTGTCCATGTAGCACGGGCTATGGTGAGCCCGTAATAGAAACGTCTATTACGGGCTCACCAAGTAATAAAACATATATTACTTCGTCTAAAATGTCTAAAAATGTCTTTGGTTAAGTAGCTCTGAGCAGCCACAAGGTCCCCCCCTCCCCGCCCAGAAAATCAGCATTGAATGTAATGAATCTCCATTTTCTGGGTAAGACCCCACAGTTCCCTGGCAACCCTTCCTCCCTCCAGTCACTGGTTTTTGCAGTGTTTGACATCCAGCCTCAGAACTGGGGGTGGATATTTAGCCGGGAAGGGTGGGGAGCGGCACGGTGATGGTTGTGACATCATGCTCGTTTTTCGTTTGGGGAGTTCTGTCAACCAGTTCGGCTTTCAATAGCAATATTTTAACCAGGTAGGGTTTGTTTTGGGGCGGCCTACCTTTCTGGGTTACTTACCAGGTTGATGGCAGACATAGAATGCTTCCAACCACACGGGAGTTTCTATAGGCGATTGCTCTTTGTGCCTCTCTGACTAGGCCAGGTTCTGGCTCATGGTTACTGGTAGGCCTAAGAACTCCATTCACTCTGACTGATACCATGTTCTAATACATTCATATCAGCCCCGATAGATCCAGGAAGCCTCCGGGTCTCACGCAGAAAATGGCGTTTTATTACATTCAACGCTTGTTTTTTCTGGGGGGAGCCCCTACGGCTCCCCGGAGCTTACTAGGCTGATATGCTAATGACAGACTTTGGCATCAGTCATGTAATTACCTAAGTGTAGTTACAGGATGAGAGCTACGTGTATGGAGTTCTTTGTGCCTACCGGGGACTATAAAATTATAACTCACAATTATACATGAAAGAGTGCAAAATACTTGCACAGTTACAGGACCACGAGCCAGAACCTGGCTGCACTCTAGAGAGGCAAGGGGAGCAATGGCCTATAGAAACTCCCGTGTGGTAGGAAGCATTATATGTCTGCCATCGACCGGGTTAGGCACCCAGAAAGGTAAGCGTTCCAAAACAAACCCCAATTCTGGTGAAAATTGCAACCAAAAGTCGAACGAGTGGGTAGAACTCCTCGAACAAAAATGAGCAAACTAATATGACGTCACCCGTTGCCGCGCTGTCGTCTTGGTACTCAGTCTTAGTCTTAGTACTCGTCTTAGTACGCCGGAACTTAGTACTCAGATGAGCCACAGAGATGTTAGAATGAATTTTTTCAGTGTCAGAGTAGTTAATAAATGGAATGAATGCACTAGAAAGTGATGTGGTGGAGGCTGACTCCATACACAGTTTCAAATGTAGATATGATAGAGCCCAGTAGACTCAGGAATCTGTACACCAGTTGATTGACAATTGAGAGGCGGGACCAAAGAGCCAAAGCTTAACCCCCGCAAGCACAATTAGGCGAGTACAAGTAGGTGAGTACTATAGTACGAAAAGGCAATGTAAAGGATCTAGGAGTAATCATGTCTGAAGACCTTACCTTTACAGAACACAAGTAGCTGTCTCGATTGCAAGAAAAATGACAGGTTGGATAACAAGGACCTTCCAAACAAGGAGTGACATACCAGTGAGGATTCTTTTCAAGACATTAGTGTTCTCTAGGGTCGATTATTGTTGCACAGTAACAGCTCCTCAGAGCCGGAGAAATTGCTGACCTAGAGAGCGTGCAAAGATCCGTTAGCGCTAAAATCCACTCTATATATAAGTCAACATAATTGGGACTGATTAAATGTTCTAAATCTGTATTCCCTAGAGCTCAGGTGAGAGATACTACTGTACATCATAATCTACATGTGGAAAATACAGTACAGTATTAGAGGGACTAATTCCAAATCTGAACATGGAGATTATATCCCATGAAACCAGTTGGCATGGCAGGATGTGTAAAATATCCCCCATTGAAAATCAGAGGTGCAATAGGTACTCTGAGAGAGAACTCCATCAACATCAAGGGTCCAAGACTTTCAAAATTCCTGCTACACAGACTTCCATGTAACTCGTACTACATGGAAATTTTGGTTCCAAGTAGCTAAATCTAAGACAACAAACGACATTACACATAAGTGGCATAACTGGCCGGCCTCTCACAGTGTTCAAGAGAGAACTCTACAAACACCTCCAAATAATACCTGATCAATCCTGCTGTGATCCATACGTCAGGCTGCAAGCAGCCACATTCAACAGCCTGGTTAACCAGGCAACTGGGCCGTGAGGCCATTGATTCTCCGAAGCTACACAAGGTAGACGCAGGGTAGGTAGGTGGACGGCATAACTAACATTACTGCAGGCCAAGGGAGACAACCCAAAAAAGGCCCACAACTTGTGGGCCAGGGAGTTAACGAAATAGGACAGACACCCCCCCCTCTCCTACAGCATCATCAAAGAGGCGAACTGTAATAGGGCTGGCATGAGCCATGAGTGGCACCATACTTCTGTGATGCATACCAATTTTGATAAGCAGAAGTGGAACTCAGAGAGCAAAGCATATGGGCCTGAGAATCTGGCTCAGCTGAAGGTCTACCTCGACCAAAAGGAGGTGAGGCTCCAACCCAGCCAGACCACCTCCAAAAGTGGGGTACAAAATCCAGATGAAAAAGCTAACTGATTGGACAACAAGAAGCTGCAGCAGCCAATAGGTCCAGGTAGACAATATCCTCAGGGAAGAGGACAGGTGAATAAGGGAAGGCAGACAAATGGGTTAAGCAAAATGTAACAACTGGGCTAACCCAGCCTTCTAACACAAGAGGCAGGCCAAGTAGAATGCTAGCACCACCACCCGAAGGATAAGAGGCTAGCATTTTGGGTAATTCAATTTTAATTTCTTTCTTTATTATGCGCCCCCCCCCATACCCATCCTGTGGGCAGTGGTGTAAAGGGCTACAGAGGCACATAATCGGTTTAAGAACTGAATCCTCTAGTTCGTTTAGTTAAGGAAATACAGTCTTTTGATGCTAGTTACACAATTATTAATGTTATATATACATGTACACATACTCATACATACATGTGTATATATATGCATATACATATTCAATCGCCTACACAAATACACACACATCAATAATTGAGTGAGGCCTCCAAAACCGGCACCGCAGGTCACAAGACCTTCACATCTGGGACCAACTCCATCCACTTATGAAGCTCATCAAAAAAAAAAAAAAAAAAAAAAAAAAAAAAAAAAAAAAAAAAAAAAAGCACATGGCAATCATCAGGTAGATGCTCAAGCTTCTGGTAGACTGTGAGTTGGATCCAGATATTTGGTAGCCCCATTTAGATCCAAAAGTATAGATCTGAAGCAAAACTGCCTCAGACAAAGGGTTAAGAAAGCAACCAGGTGACTTGATAAGATAGAGCTTTTCATTTATATGATCAAAGATTAATATTTTCTATGGGGAGCCCCTACGGCTCCCTGGAGCTTATCGGGCTAATGTATGTTATGTTAGATCGGGACATTAGCTATGGAGTTCAGACCTACCAGGGACCAGCGCCAGAACCTGGCCCCTTCAGAGAGGTTTCAGGGAGCAATGGCCCTGGAAAACCCTATTATGGTTGGGGGGTTTTCCTTATCTGCCATCGACCGGAGTCAGGCACCCAGAAAGGTAGGCATAACAAAGCAACCCCCCACATGGTAAAAAACAACAACAAAAAAAACGAACAGAGGTAAAAACTCCCTACAAATCCAAGGAAACAATCAATCAATCAATTTACTGTCGCACCGGTCGTCCGCGCAGGCCTCCCCTCCCCGGGAGGGGAAGGGGGGAGCCCCCCCGAACCTCACCACGCCGGCTGCCTTCAGTTCGGAAACTAGGCTTCAACCAGCGCGAAAAAAAAACGCCGACCGGATGGGAGGGAGGGGAGTCAGGGAGCCTCCGGAGTTCACCCGGAAAATGGCGTTTCATTACATTCAATGCTGGTTTTCTGTGGGGAGTCCCAACGGCTCCCTGGAGCTACATACCCAAAGAGAAAGAATTAGGGACTTACCTGGGAGGCGGCGGCCACAAACTCCTCAACGCGAAGCCGAGACAACTGGCTGCAACCTGCGACCCAAAGCAACACAAGAACGCCGAGGAGCAGGGACGTTCACCAAATAACGGGCGGCCAGGATCCAGTTCGACTTCCAAAATCCATGTGCCTGAATATGAGCCCAAAACATGTTACCAAACACGGCAGCCAAAGCTGCAAACTTCCAAATGTCATGGGCGCGAGGATAGACCACAGGCTGGCTAGACTTAATAACCTTTAACCTTTTATCATAAGCTTATGATAAAAACTAATTCGAAAGTTAATTTTCAGCCTACATGCTTGAGACAAGTTTGTGTGATGATGTAATCTATATTTGTAAAGGGAATTATCGTATTACCCACAGCCACAACATGTTTGTTTGTCTCCCACAAATATAAATTTTTTCTTGCATGCTATAAATAACAAAAAGTTGTAACTCTTGAAATTTACACAAATGTTACATTTCATTTCAACTGCTTTAGGTGTGTGTGATTCGTACCAGTGGGTTATGAGTGTGTGTGAAGCACTCCACCCAGCACTGGAGCGCTTGGACTCGGAGCACCTAAGCCGCTTCAAACTCAACTGGGTAACAGTCAACATGCACATCTTTCACTCAACGATTCTCACTGATCCCGATGTTCAGGATTATGCACAGATATGTAAACACAAGGTCAGAACAATGTTTTTTTGTTAGCGTTAAAATAATTAATCATTATTTCCTGATCATTAAATCTTATGTAAATTGCTAATTTATTTATGATTGTCTAATAAATGATGGATGAAAATTTTATGTAGATATTGCTTTTTTCTGTTGAACAGAACTCTGTTTCTGTTTTCTTCTTGTGAAAACCCTTAAAATGTTTTAACATTAAACAACTCGTTTATAAATTTTTTCTGGGAGGGCTGCCCATGTACTAGCCACTTTGGATAGTTCTACACCTATTACGTCCCTGCGAGTCATTAGAGCTTACCACTGGCCAAAACTGGGCTCCTCAGTCACAGAGAGCAGAGGATACTTGATCACCAAGGAAAGATACTCCAGAATTCTCCATTCAAAAGCATTGTCTAGTCAAGCCTGTGCAGACAGCAGGTGACAGTGAGAGATCAGTGTGGAAGCTCCAAGGAGCTACTGCCTGTACAGACAGGAGAAACTGTGGGAACATGCAGAGCAGGTGGCAGTAAGAGATCAGTGTGGAAGCACCAAAGAACTACTGAGGAAGTCACAGAAATTACATCAGTTAAGAAATTAAAAACAACACAAACAGTATTTACTAAACAAAAAAATATTTTATATAGCACTCCATATGAAATAATATAAAAATAAAAATAGTTCTACACCTATCACGTCCCTGCAAGTCATTAGAGCTTACCACTGGCCAAAACTGGGCTCCTCACAGTCACAGAGAGCAGAGGATATTTGATCACCAAGGAAAAATACTCCAGAGAGGTTTGCAAGAAAACAGTCTCCGTGGTGTAGTGGTAAGACACTCGCCTGGCGTTCCGCGAGCGCTATGTCATGGGTTCGTATCCTGGCCGGGGAGGATTTACTGGGCGCAATTCCTTAACTGTAGCCTCTGTTTAACGCAACAGTAAAATGTGTACTTGGATGAAAAACGATTCTTCGCGGCAGGGGATCGTATTCCAGGGACCATAGGATTAAGGACCTGCCCGAAACGCTACGCGTACTAGTGGCTGTACAAGAATGTAACAACTCTTGTATATATCTCAAAAAAAAAAAAAAAAAAAAAAAAAAAATGAAAACATCAATGCATAAGTAAACAAAACAAAATGTAACACCCAGCAGATAGTTCATTCAACTTTTAGTCCACCTCTCCACCACCAGGTGGAAGTATTTGGAGTTGATGACTCAGGTGGCAGTCTCTTTAAGGGTGGGTTATCAAAATAAATAAAAAACAAAGTGATTTTGCTAGGGGAAGCGATATCGGCTCCTTGGAGCTATCCAGGCTGATATGCTGATGTCAGACTTTGTCTGACATTAGCATATCAGTTTCTGTTAGCATTAGCATTACTCGTTTCTGTTTGGGGAGTTCTATCTACTTGTTCGGCTTTTTGTAGCAATTTTTGCCAGAATAGGGGTTTGTTTTGGGACGCCTACCTTTCTGGGTGCCTAACCCGGTCGATGGCAGCCATAGAATGCTTCCAACCACACGGGGGGTTTCTATAGGCCATTGCTCCTCGTGCCTCTGTGAGGGGGGGCCAGGTTCTGGCTCGTGGTCCCCGGTAGGCCTACAGAACTCCATACACATGATTGATGCCAAAGTCTGACATTAGCATAACAGCCTAGATAGCTCCAGGGAGCCTCCGGGACTCGCCCAGAAAATGGCTTTTCATTACATTCAACACTGTTTTTTTAGTGAGAAGAGCCAGTAGCAAGCATAGCATTTTGGGCAGGTCCTTAATCTTAACACTTTCGCTCGCTGCACTGGGGCACCACAGATTTAACTTCATGCTCCCGGCGGTGCGGGCGAGCGTGCGGCGACACCGAAATATGTATACTAGTTTCAATTTTCTCACCTTAATTCTCGTTCTACATTGTTTTGGTATCATTGTGTTCGCAATAGATTTCCCTACAGGGGTATATGCATATAAGGTCCAAAACCTCCATGTGACTCCCCGCAGCAAAGCCTAAAGTCGGCCAACCACTACCCGTGAACGAGCACCAATTGGCTCACCCGGCAACCTAATATGTATACTCGTTCAGTTTGATAATGTAAATTTTCGTGTTACGTCTTTCATTTTGGTATCAAATTGTTTGCAAAATAAATGCATATAGCCCTGTAGGGAATTCTATTGCGAACACAATACCAAAATGAAAGGCCTAGGTTGAGAATTGAGATGTCCAAAGTGAAGAGAGTGTACACATTTTATTGCACTCGCGCACTCCCCGGTAACACGCTCTCACTTTCTCGCCAGGCTTTTGGGCTTCATATGCATTTAGTTCTGCAGAGAATTCTATTGCAAACACATTGATACCAATTTGAAAAACCTAGGACTAGAATTGAGGTGACAAAGTAGAAAAGAGTATATGCTTTTCAGTATTACCGTGCTCTCTAATGTAAAGAGAGGAGCCTTGGGGGTAGCGCCCTGTGGCGCATCGCTCTCTTTCTGGTAACCTTGGCCCACTTTCATCTTGTCGGCAGGGCATTATATGCATATAGTCCTGTAGATAATTTTATTGCAAACACAATGATGCCAAAATGAAAGACCTAGGACTAGAATTGAGGTAACAAAGTTGAAAGGAGTGTACCATTTTATTGCTCTTGATTAGCCCTCACGGGGGTAATGCGCTGTCACTTTCTCTGTTTGCTGTGGGTGGTACGCCAGGCTTTTGGAGTTTAGATGCATTTAGGCCTCTAGAGAATTCTATTGCGAACACATTGATACCAAAATGAAAGACCTAGGACTAGAATTGAGGTGACCAAAGTGAAAAAATGTACACATTTTATTGCTCTTGTGCGATCCCGGGTAACTCTCTCACTTTCTCTGTTTGCTGCGGGTGGTAAGCTGGGCTTTTGGAGTTTATATGCATTTACGCTTCTAGATAATTCTATTGCGAACACATTGATACCAAATTTAATGTCTTAGGACGAGAATTGAGGTGACAAAGTTGAAAAGGGTATACACTTCATTTTCAGAATTACTGGACTCTCCCTCGTCCTCTCGGGGAACGCGAATCCCCATCTGGGGTAGTGGGGCGCTTGTGGGCCCAAAGCAACAAAGTGTTTTAGATAATATTTCTTGTGCTTATTAGGATCACAACCCAGTGGAAGAAAGCATGTGGTGGTGGGTTAGTGCCGACTTCAGTATGGCCTCAGCGCCTGGCATGGAAGTACAGTACAGTATGTTACATTGTTGTAGTATGCCAAATATGGTGCTAACAATGTTATTCCTATTTACCCCTGTTTGTATCTTTGTTCTATTGTCCTATCATTTCTTCAAAGGCTCTGTCAGCTATCCTCTTGCATCGTCGCTTGCCAAAACTCACTATTTGGTATTTAATTTTTTCCTGCCCATCTGTGTCACACTCAGGATTTCATCAAAAAACTGCAGCCCTCCTGATGATGATTTTTTTTTAATACTAATGTTTTCCTTGACGATGTTCTCTTTCCTTAGTCAGAAGGTGACTGAGGGTCTTCTTTATCTCCTGCTTCCTTCTGACGTTTTCCTCGAACTTATCAGACGCCGTGTTGACTTTTAACTCTTTCTCTTTCAATGGAAAATTCTCCTCTGAGACGTTTGGTGTCACTATGAATTCTCCTCTCTCCCCCCTCTCCTTGCCAATCTCTATACTGTATGGAGTACAGTACTTTGAAACTGTTCTTCCCACTACTCACCGTGTTCATGACATTTTTTGCTTTATGGCCTTATGATGCTAGCATTTTTCCAGTCTTTCTTCTGTTACCAGTCTGGCTCCTACCAATCTAAAAGATGAATGGTAATCTAATTCCCTCCTTCCTTTCCTAGATGTTTACGATCACAGCTCTGTGTCTGGCTTCTCTTTTCTGTTTACCGCAAGCCTATGCACACTGCTATGTACATTCACTTCTTTTCCTACCATCCCCTTCTGGTAAGAAAAGTGTTCTCTCTCTTCCTCTGGGCCTTATGTGTCAGTGGCCCTCAGTTTCTTGATTCTGCCATTTTGTTTATTTACAGGTCTTTCCCACACCTTTGTTAGCCCTTACATTTTTTCTACTGTGCCTATTCTCAAGCTAAAAGAAATTTCTTTAATACCAAATCTGTTAACATCACTGATAACATTGCTGTGCCTTCCTCTTCATATCTGAACTCAAAAATCTTATTAATACCCTTTGTCCTCTTGATGTAAAACTTACCTATTAACAAACTAACTCCCAAGTAATCTGGTTCACACTGCTGTTCCTGCTTCCAATACTTCTGGTGTCTACACTATTTCCTGTTTATCTTGTCCTCTCCAATACTTTGGTGAAACTAGCCATACACTGAATGTTGGACTCTAATACTTCGAAAGAAATTTGTCTGGGGATAGTAATTTCGGGGGAGGGGAGGGATAATATTTCCAATTTCTGGGGACAAAACTTGACAAATAGATAGTGAAGAACCCTCATACTGCCACCAAGAAGACCACAAGTGGCACCATCAAACCAGCTACCTAATCATCATACAAATGGCGATAAAGACATGTCAAAAAGTCCAGACGTGAAAAGTGGAAGAGAATATTGAACCAGCGAGGTATGTCACCTGCCCGACCCTCTGATAGGGGCGGAAATGTGAGAAAATGCCCGGGTTCGGACACCGAGCAAGCAATGCCTGAAACCAAGGCTGGGCTGGCCATCAAGGAGCCAGAAGAATCACTCATGTAAGACTCCAGACTCATCAGCACCCAGAGCAACAGCCGAACTGGGGGAGAGGTAAATGCACCTCCATCTCGACCAGTCCGGCCCGAAAGCCATCCACCACAAGGGCCTCGAAGTTGGGGAACAGCGCCGTTTTTAAAAAGGCAGACACCAAGACCATGCAGACGCAAAGAAGTCAACGTCCTGCAAAGCCAAAGAAACGAAACTGTCAACAAGAGCCAGATCAACGAGGGGGGAGATGTAATTAACTAACTGGAGGGGGGGGGGAGGGACTAATTTCACTAAATTTTGATTGTTTGTTTTATTATTTGAGGAGTTCTTTTGGGATTTTGGGGCTTTGGTCGCATTTTTAAACCGGGCAGTGGCTTGTTTTGATTCGCCTCTCTTTCTGAGTGCCTTCCCTGGTGAAAGTATAGATGGTATCCTTTAAAAGTAAAGTGATCATGGGTCATTGCTTCCTGTGCCTCTCTGAGGGAGCCAGGTTCTGGCTCGTAGTCCCTGGTAGGCAAAAAGAATTTTACAAATGATGACACTAGGTAGTATGACAGTTAAAAAGTTATAACTTGAGAGAGCCTCCAGGGCTCGCCCAGAAACTGGCATTTCATTACATTCAACGCTGTTTTTTTTTTTTTTTTTAACCCTTAGATCGTGCATATTACCGCGCATATTGGGGGGTCTATTAGTGAAAAATATTTGAATTATGTAAAAATAACTTAAAAATTTTAAAACAAATCTCCAACATATTGGCTTCAGTGTTGTGAAACTTATATAAAAATATTTTCAGTATTTGATCTTAGATGAATTTTTGAAAAATAAGAACGTTTTGTTGATAAGGAGAACAGCTCCTAATAACTGGAACTGAAGGATTATGCTGTAATAAAGAGATGCAAACACCTGTCTGACGCTCAAAGAAGAAGAATAGTAGTAAGAAGTGTCCACAAAGTGGATATGCAGTTGTTGCCTTTATATCATTGCTGAGTAATACATAATAACACAAATAATAATGAATAACTATGTTAATATGCTCTATTTTGTTATATATCATATAAATACTTTGTTCAATGTTAATATATGTTACTTTCATCAATGTCCCCAAAATATTTTTTTAGGGGATTATTTTTTTTTTTTAGAATTTATTTTTTTTCTTTGTTTATTATCTGATTTTGTTGTAACTTTTACATCCTGGAGAATGCATATATTTCCCTAATTATGTGAAGATAGAATGAAATTGGTCAACAAATGAATCGGTCACAACTTGCCAAACTTGGGACTTCTAATTTTTTTGGCTGATTTTTTCTCTGTTTTCAAACTATTTTCTTTGTCTCTTTAAGTTGCTTTGATGATTATGGACCATATTAGGGGCTTTTTCACTTATATAAAGTATACTCTAAATATATCCCCTAAATCATTATAATTATTATAATTATCCCTATATTTTGAATTTTTTGGGGGTTATTTTTTCTTGACTTCATTTCAACACACATTGACCTACAACTTTCACATATTCGAGTACGAATGCCAAATAATGTTTATTAAAACATTCAATTAAATTAACAAATTAAACCCACCTTTATTCATTGTTGATAACATCAATTATCTCTGAAACTTGAGTTTCAACTTTGAGTGGCTTCTAAAATTCCAGTTTTTGACTGATTCTAATTATTTTGGCATATTGTGTGGTGAGCTGTGTGTACTACGATCCCTTCAGAATGGATTTTTCATAAACTATACATTTGGAGTTATAATTTTTTTGTCTAAATTTGCTGCATACAGTATTTCAAATGCTCTATTGGCAATTTTTTTTACAATAAACTATACTGAAAACCTATATTCTAATTTGATGAAAATGAAGATTATACGCTATTCTAAGAAAATAATACTATTAAATGAACAATTGGTGATAATTCATATTTTGTATTTTGAATTGAAAATCTGAAGTTTTCAATATTCAATTTTAAAATTAATTTTGATTCTCTTGGTTTTCAAGTTATGATGTGATCATTTCGACAAAGTTGGAGCATTTGCCTAGTTGATAATGCAAAAAAAAAAATTGGAAAGTGTGCAAGTTTTAAAAACTTATGTTAAATTATATTTTATGTCAAATCATATATCGTATTGCGCGGTCTAAGGGTTAAGATTACTTTCGGACTGTCTTTTATATTTTTTCTTGTAGTGCGAATGAGAGTTTTCAGTCACAATAATGTTGCTGAGAATTTGGTACCCAACCCTCATATCTAATAATAAGAATTTATAACATTTTGGTTCTTCCTGGACCATTTTTCTCCTATTGTTTATATAGTAAGTAGCTTTGTTATAATTTTTTTGCCATCAGTTAAGTGAATCAACCGAAGGTGAAGATGTCATTGGGTGCTTAGCCTCACTTCACCGTACCCTAACAGTAGCAGAGGCAGTGTGGGTGCGTGCTGATGTACTTTTGCAAGATTATGCTGTTGAACGGGCTGCTGTAAGTACACGTCGCAGACAACTTCTTGCTGACTGGGAACAATTCAAAGCACAACAGCGTACTCAACATCATCAAGAACATGTCTTGAAAAATGGGGTGCAGAATCCTGCTGTGACATCAGCTGCAGGTAAAAAAAATTATTGTTTATCTGTTAACAATTTTCTTGGCAAGAATGTTTGTTTCTGTGGAGACCCCTTCCGGTTCCCTGGAGCTATTCCGAGCTAATGTGTACTCACCTAGTTGTGTTTGCGGGGGTTGAGCTCTGGCTCTTTGGTCCCGCCTCTCAACCGTCAATCAACAGGTGTACAGATTCCTGAGCCTATCGGGCTCTATCATATCTACACTTGAAACTGTGTATGGAGTCAGCCTCCACCACATCACTTCCTAATGCATTCCATTTGTCAACCACTCTAACACTAAAAAAGTTCTTTCTAATATCTCTGTGGCTCATTTGGGCACTCAGTTTCCACCTGTGTTCCATTGTGCATGTTCCCCTTGTGTTAAATAGACTGTCTTTATCTACCCTATCATTTCCCTTCAGAATCTTGAGTGTGGTGATCATGTCCCCCTTAACTCTTCTGTCTTCCAGCGAAGTGAGGTTTAATTCCCGTAGTCTCTCCTCGTAGCTCATACCTCTCAGCTCGGGTACTAGTCTGGTGGCAAACCTTTGAACCTTTTCCAGTTTAGTCTTATCCTTGACTAGATATGGACTCCATGCTGAGGCTGCATACTCCAGGATTGGCCTGACATATGTGGTATACAAAGTTCTGAATGATTCTTTACACAAGTTTCTGAATGCCGTTCGTATGTTGGCCAGCCTGGCATATGCCGCTGATGTTATCCGCTTGATATGTGTTGCAGGAGACAGGTCTGGCGTGATATCAACCCCCAAGTCTTTTTCCTTCTCTGACTCCTGAAGAATTTCCTGTCCCAGATGATACCTTGTATCTGGCCTCCTGCTCCCTACACCTATCTTCATTACATTACATTTGGTTGGGTTAAACTCTAACAACCATTTGTTCGACCATTCCTTCAGCTTGTCTAGGCCTTCTTGAAGCCTCAAACAGTCCTCTTCTGTTTTAATCCTTCTCATAATTTTAGCATCGTCCGCAAACATTGAGAGAAATGAATCGATACCCTCTGGGAGATCATTTACATATATCAGAAACAAGATAGGACCGAGTACAGAGCCCTGTGGGACTCCACTGGTGACCACGCCAATCGGAGGTCTCACCCCTCACCGTAACTCTCTGCTTCCTATTGCTTAGATACTCCCTTATCCACTGGAGCACCTTACCAGCTACACCTGCCTGTCTCTCCAGCTTATGTACCAGCCTCTTATGCGGTACTGTGTCAAAGGCTTTCCGACAATCCAAGAAAATGCAGTCCGCCCAGCCCTCTCTTTCTTGCTTAATCTTTGTCACCTGATCGTAGAATTCTATCAAGCCTGTAAGGCAAGATTTACCCTCCCTGAACCCATGTTGGCGATTTGTCACGAAGTCCCTTCTCTCCAGATGTGTTACCAGGTTTTTTCTCACGATCTTCTCCATCACCTTGCATGGTATACAAGTCAAGGACACTGGCCTAATGATGTTTATTGTATGTATTAGACGATGGCAAAAGTCAATCAATGGAGTTCTAGGCCTACCGAGGACCACGAGCCAGAAACTGGCTCCCCCCTCAGATAGGCACAATGAGCAATGGCCTATAGACACCTCCATGTAGTTGGAAGCAGTCTGTCTGTCATCTACCAGGTCAGGCACCCAGAAAGGTAGGAATCCCAAAACAATCTACAGCTGGTTAAACACTGCAAACCAAAAGCCGAACTAGCAAGCACAACTTCCCAATCAGAAAAGCAAACTAGCATGAAATCACCACAGCCGCAGTCTGAGCAACTCCCTCCTGTCCGGGAGGGGAGGGAGAGTTGCAGAGTCTGCAGTGTTGCATTATATGCAGATGGCTTCATCTGTTTGCCAATCTGTCAGAATTGTTGCTTCTCCACCCACGGGGGATGGGGGGTTTCTGCCCGGAAGGGTCATCCTGTCAGGGCTCGGGCTTCCTTCGGTCATTGTAAGCCAATTGTGCCAGTTTTGTTTCCTGTGGAGCCGTCGATGTCTGGTTGGCACAGTTATTGCTCAAAGCATTGGTCGAGCTCTTGTAAGGGTCATCAGCCTTTTTACAGTTCTCCCTGTTGACGGAGTGGTGGGGGGATAGGCTCACGCTGCTTGCTCTCGCCTGGTCCCACGATTTGAGGGCATTTTGGGTTGTTTCCTCTGGCCTACGGTGGCATTGGGAGTCTCCTCCTCCTTTGGAGGGGTTCGGGGCTGGCTGGACAGGCCTCTTCTCCTTCACTTTGTTTGGTCATCCTGATGTGGGTTTGCTTGGGCATGGTCGAAATAACGGTGTTCCTCAGTTGTGTTTCCCGCCTGATTACAGTTCCAAAACGGGTCTGTCCAGACCTGCGGTTCATTCTGGACTTACCCCGTCTGAACTCCTGGGTCTTTTCGCGTTCTTTCGGATGACTACTCTGTCCCAGGTCTGGCTGTTTTTGGAACCGGTTGTTTGGATGGTGTGTCTGGACCTCCGGGACACATATCGGCATGTCCCGATTCATGCGGGGTTCTGGGACTGGCTCAGTTTTGTCATGGGGCAACAGGCTTACCGCTTTTGTTGCCTTCCTTCTGGCTTAAATCGGGCACCTCGCACGGTCACACGCCGTATCTGGGTCGTGGTGACCCATTTGCATCTGTTAAGGGTTCGGGTTCTGACTTACCGTGATAACTGCCAGGTCTAGGCTCCCAGCCAGTCCGCGTGTCTGCTTGCTAGGGATTCAGTTCTTTCCTAGCTCGCCTGGTTTGGGTTCTTGGTAAACTGTATGAAGTCCCATTTAGGACTCTCACATTCGAACTTGGCTGGGTTTTGTGTGAGACACTCGGACCGCCTTCTTGTCTCTCCCTCCTGCGACGTTGCTGCAGCTACAGTCCTGCCTTCAGCTGTTTTTGGAGGGCACCCAGGTCACACGTCAGTTGTTTGAGCAGCTGTGTGGGAGTCTGAACTTTGCCGTGCTGGTCTACCAGTTGGGTCGGATCTGGCTGCGGCGGCTGTTCTGGTTCCTTCGGGGACATCCCTTTCCCCGCTCTCGCAATCACTTGGTTCGGACCCCGGGGGCCTTGCATCAGCTGCTTGTGTTGCCGGCTTCCTCTTTGGGTTTTTTCGGGTTCTATGTCGTGGCGCTTACCCAAGCCCTTGCTCGGTGTCTTCATGAATGCCTCGTCTCTCGGCTGGGGCTTTGTGGCCAGTTCTCACCAGGCCGGCAAGGGTCAGTTGGGTCCATCCTCCCATCGGGCTCACAGCATGGTGTGGGAGTTTGCAGCGGTGTGGCATTTGCTTCAGAGGGTTCGCATCGCTCGAGGATCAATGATCTGGCTCTATTCAGACTTGCTTCCCTGTGGTTCTTCGACCCCGAGTCATGTGGGACTTGCCCCCCCCCCCCCATCCATGTACTCCAACTTACTCATTCCTCTGTGGAAAGCCAGAGGTATAAGGCAGCAGTCGCATTGCATTGCAGGTTTTCTGTGTTGCAGCAGGTCAGATTGTGTGCCAGGTTGGATGCCTCAGATCTGCCTTGTTTGGTGTTTAGAGACTCGGATCTGGGAGTGTTGATTAATTTGATCATGGTTCTGTGCATACCAATGCTTGCTTCCATTGTTGGCCAGTTTCGCTCTTCTCTTTTTCCCCAGCTTCCAGCTTCAAAGCATCTTAGGGTTTCAGATTAGGGGCAGAGTTTAGTTCGGGACGTGGCTTTGGCAGTTTTGGAGGTTTTTCCTTCTGACGCGAGTGTGGAGGCAGTTTAGCTTCTCTATCTTGCCGAGGCTTCTGGGCCCTCTCAGTTTACCCCTTCCTTCAAAGCCTTTCCCTTGGACTCTGCCCCAGAGTCTTTGGCAAGGTTCCCATAGTTTTTGGGAAGTTTGATTAGAGTTCTTGGGTTTCCTTTGGCCCTTTGTGGGACTCTTGTGTCCTCAGAGCAGGGCCTTCTGTTACAGGTTTAGGGGTTTTCGTGTCCCCCTCCCTGTTTGAGTTTGAGTTTAAATTGGGTGCGGCTTTTCCTAGGGTTCATTTCTGGATGCTTTTGGGTGCCCCAGACTTGTCATTCTGAAGGTTCTCGGTCTCCTATGTTCCCCTGGCGGAGGCTCGGGAGGCATTTGGTGCCTGTCTCCTGCATAACCTGGTATATGCCTCAGGAGGCACCAGGTGCCTCCTGAGGCATATACCAGTTCACACATCTGTGACATAACCTGTGACACATCTGTGACATAACCTGTGACACATCTGTGACATAACCTGGTGCCTCTTTTGAGTTCAGTTCTGCAACCTCTTATGGGATGTGCTACAAGATTCTGGCATCATCCTGGCTAGTGGACTGTCCGTTGGTTTCCCTCGTGGCCTGGTGTAGCTTTTTTTTTTTGTACCTGCATGCATGATTGGCGGGAGGTATTTCCTGTGTTACAGGTTTTTCTGGGGGCCTCAATGCATACCTCTTCGCCATTCCTTTTTCTCGTGGCAAGAAATTGAAATTGAAATTGAAATTGAAATAAGTTTATTGAGGTAAAATACACACAAAGGGATGAGGTAGCTCAAGCTATTCTCACCCCGTTCAGTACAACGTGTTAATATATACATATACACACATCACAAATAAACATATTACCAAACATTCTGAGAGGTAAAAATATACATTTCCTCCCTCACAAGGAGTATGGTATCAGACGTACACACAAATACTTTTATGACCTAGGTATACTGTATAGACAATTTGCAAGACACCTGCAGATAATTCAACAAAATATTACAATCTTGGTGCAAAATTCTTATATCTCTCAAGAATATCATCAACCTTTCCGTTGTGACACATCCAGGCTATTTGTTCAGGAACAGTCCTTATCTCAGTGTTTCTATATACACTAATCAACGGACAATCAAGAATATAATGGGCAAGGGTGTGAGACCTTAACATGCCACATAGTTTACACTTCGTGTCATTACCATGAACATCTATCCCATATTCCCAGTAATATTTGTACCCAAGCCTGAGCCGCATGTACACAGAGTCACTCCAAGCATTTCTCCTTTTACCATAAGTGAAATGGGTGTTTTGACTCACATACATGTAGTGTTGCATGGTTTGACTACTCTCATACATTATCTCTCTCCTCTCCACTCCCGCCTGTGCCTGAATATTTCTGATTTTGCTTCTTATTTGTCTCATTGTGAATTCACATTCAATGTCAACTTGTGGTTTTGATGTGGCACGTTTGGCCAAGTCATCCGCCACCTCGTTGAGCACTATTCCAACATGAGATGGAATCCACATGAATTTCACACTATAACCTTTCAGCTGTATCTCAGTTATTCTTCTCTTACAGTCCTCCACTATAGACATGAAGACTGGGTTTCTACTGTTTAAGGACTCCAGTGCTCCTCGGCTATCGACAAATACAAAAACATTTTTGTCGTCATGACGTACTTCCTCCAAACACGCCAGAATGGCCTGCAGTTCAGCTTGTGTGGATGATATATAATTACTAAGCCGGAGTTCAATTATCCTGTCCACAGTCCCAAACTCCGTATAATCCCTTATTAGGACACCACACCCTGCCCTGCCATCCTCCGCCACCGACCCGTCACAATATACATGTAAACTGTTGCCTCTTGGTAACCGAGATATCATGCTTCCATACAAACACCGTAATTGTCCCGGTTCATGATGAATCTTTTTCACCTTGAGGGGTACAATTTCGACGTCTATTTTCTGTACTTTCCAGGGAGCAGACATATTACACTTTCGAGAGGGTTTACAGCAGTCAAGTACGTCGTATTCCCTGAGGTCATGAGCTAATCCTCTCGTATAGCGAGTCTCCCTCAGTTTCCTGGAAGTGTGTACGTCACTCAAGCAGGTCTGAACGCTCTCAAACAGCTTATCCCCTCCTTTTCTCCGCATGAAACGAATAGATACTCTAGTGTTAATGTCACGGACTCTATCACACACACTCTGTAAATTTAATTCCATTCTCATTATTTCAATCATTGCATTTCTTTGACATCCAAGAATAATCCTCATAGCCTCGTTCTGTATCAGCTCTATTTTTTGAATTCTGCCTTGGCCTGTGTAAGACAATACGGGTGCTGCGTAGTCTATCAGGGATCGAACAGTGCTTATATATAACATCCGCAAGATAGGTACCCCAACACCTTTACCAGAAAAAGCCAGTGCTTTTAGAGGATGCAGACGGGCTTTACATAAGGTGCTGATATGATTTATTTCAGCATTTTTACTCTCACATGTGTATCCAACATACATGCCCAGATACTTGTACTTCTGTACACGGCTCAGTTCCACACCATTTAGAGTAAGTGTTATATTTCTTCGTTTCCTATACTCGTATTTGGTTTTATCTGCATTTATAACTAAGCCTAACTTGTGACAGGTTGTACCAAGTATGTTAAGAGCATCTTGAATTTTGTTCCCAGAAGTGCCTTGTATAAGAATGTCATCAGCATATATGATCGTCGTGACCCCTGGAGGATACATCTCTGATGCTAATCTGTTCATTAATACATTGAATAAGGTGGGACTTAATACTCCCCCTTGTGGGGTACCTAACTGAAACCTCCGTTCCTCAGACATGTATCCCTGGTAATACACCTGACCTTTTCTGCCTTGCAGGTAATCCCTTATCCAGTGTAGCAATCTCCCTGTTATTCCCAGATTGGCTAATTCGTATAAGATTACTTCCCCATTGGCTTTATCAAACGCTCCTTGTAGATCAACAAAAACTCTACAATTGTCATCCACATTAGACAAACACTTTAAGAGACAATCCGCAGTACTTTTGCCTTTGATAAAACCAAAGAGATTATTGGACATGTTATCACCTACAAGGTAGAGTAGCCTATTTAACAAAATCCTTTCCATCATTTTACAAAAGCAGGATATTAAGGAGACAGGTCTGTAGCCTCCGTTTGACTTAGGGATAGGAATGATGACAGCCTCTTTCCATTTTCTTGGTAACTTTCCCTCTCTATAACTCATATTAAACAAATCAAGTAAGGGATTAGGTTTCATACCGGCTAAATAATTAAGTATGTCATACGTTACTCCATCTTTTCCCGGAGCAGTGGAGCTGCCACTTTTTATAGCATCCAGTAGCTCATCGTGGGTTATCTCAGTGCATGCTATAGATCTTGTATTTAAGGCACATAAAGTTACTCCATTTCTAATATTTTCCCATGACTCAATGGTGACTCTCGTGTCTGCAGGTAAGGACTCCATACCAGCAGCACTTGCCCATTTATCTACTAACTCATTAGCAACTTTCCCTGGATCTGAGTGAGCAATGAATTTAGTCTTACAACCCCTGACTTTATTTACTGCTCTCCATATGTCTTTAAGGTTCTTAGTATTACCAATGGCCTGAGCAAAGTCTTGCCAGTATCTGTCCCGCGCCTCCTTCCTCACCTGACTGCATTCCCTAGCCACTTCCAACATTGTATTTTTCTCTTCATCCCTCATTCCATTTTTTAACCATGCTTTATGCGCACCCCGTAGCATTCTCTCCCATCCCTTGACTTGCTGATCATTGGAATATTTAAATTTCTTAGGTCCGTGCGTCTTGCTTCCCCTGCCCCCGTTATTTTCCCTCTGTACTAATTTCTCTATGTTCTCGACCATGTCCTCGTAAAAACTATCAACGCAGAGCGGCGTGTAATGTTGATACCAATCTCCCATATTTTGAATAAAATAATTTTTCATATCTTTCTTAATATTTAGCCTTTTCCTTTGAAAGTGGACTTGTTTTTTCCCCAGTGGTAATTCAACGTTCAAGGCAAAGTGGTCACTAAGTAGTTCCCGAACAACCCGAGCCTCCCCCATAATCCCCTGAGAGTTTAAAACGCAGGCATAGTCAAGCCGTCCTCCCCTGATGTGAGTTGGTTCATTGTTTCCCAATAGACAGGTATCTGGATGATCTTGTAGAAACTGTAACCACTTGACCCCATTAGTATTAATACTACCCACTGTCCCAAGGCTTGTGTGCCGAGCATTAAGGTCCCCAATGACCAGTGAAGGATTAGTATAAATGCAGTCAGGTAAATAGTTGGCGTCGAAGCAGTTCCTGGATACATACAAATTAACTACAATAAATTCCCCTTCCCTTAATGATAATTTAACACAAACACTCTCTATACCTTGCGTTTTTGATGGCGGTTCTACTAACTCTGCTGGTATGGAGTTCTTAACATAAATTGACGTGCCTCTGATGTTATTTGCAGCGAAGAGGTGAAACCCTTTATAGCCATTTAATTTCAATAATCCTTCATTCCTATCCCCTGTCTCCTGGAGAGCTACAACATCAATATCATTTCCCATCACATAACAATGAACATCTGTAACCCTGTTTCTCAAACCATTAACATTCCATGACAACACTTTCAGTCTAGGGTGATCCATTATTAATCAATTCATTGCCTAAGTCATCCCCAATAAGTTCACTAAATGATAGCCATACCTTGTATAACATCTCCCACCTCCTCCCAAGTTCACCAGTAAAAGCGACATTGCGATTCTCAAGAGATTTTTTCAGCCCTGAGATGTCCATTATTGGCCCAAATGATTCCTTCATTTTATGTGTAATTATAGGGTTCTTCCTTTCACTACGACTACCATCATTCACACACACTTCACTTTCCTTCATTTCATCACTCAATATTTCATTTTTGTCCTCAACCACTATATCCTGACTATCCTTCACCGTTTTGTGATTTTCCTTGACCTCCTGAACGTTTAATTTAGCCTCGATGGACTCGATTCTCTGCCCCAGATTTTGGAGGAACTCACCAACTTTTTTAAGTTCAGCCCACACTTCCTTGACCATATTATTATGACCCTCTCTCTGAGCCACAGTAGCCACTTCACTCACCGTTACACTGTCACTGCCGGAGTCCTGAGTGGTGGCGTGGCTGCTTGTTGCTGGAGCCTGCCTAAGTAAAGGTGACTCCTTTACCCACGCATTCGTCCGGTTCACTGGCACTGTTTGGGGCAGACTGTTTTGCTGTGCTCCCGGTGTCTGGGTAAGAGCTCTTGCTTGCTCTGTAACATTCACCGGCCGGAGAACAGCCATACTCGGCCTCTTGCTACACACAGCCGAGCTCGCATTGTGAACACCTCCACAGTTGCAGCATCTGGGAACTATTTTCTCACCCAGATTCAGTCTGTTTCTACACACAGTAGAGAGGTGAGACTTTCCACAGAAACGACATCGTGGATCATTTTGACATCTCCAGGATTTATGCCCCCATCTGCAGCATTTCAGGCATATTATGGGCTCTTCCACATACTTTGCTACATGCCTGTAGCCAGCCCCGGTGATGAACACTTTTTCGGGTACGTCACCTCTCACTAGAGCCACCACCTGACTCCTAGCTTCACCTTTAATAAGGTGACGCTTGGCCCACACAAATCGTTGGTCGTCGAGTATAAACTCGGGGTCCAGAATCTGAGGGTATTTATAGATAATTACCTTCGTCAGCTTCTCGTTCCCCTCCGGTATTTCCATAAGAATTCCATCGTATCCTTGCTGGGTAAGATACTCCACTGCCTCCATAGAACCTACCGTTAAGTAAGGTCTGTTTACACCTTCCTTCAGCAGGGGCTCGAACTTGCGGTGTTCTCTTCCGAGTTTGACGGTCCACAGCAGCTTCTGATGATAGGCCAGCGTGCATGAGGCAGGGAAGAGAAGCCTCCATCTCCGCTGATCCTCACCTTCCTGACATCGTTCCGTCCGTTTGTCTGCATCAGTCTCGGCGTCGTTCTTCATTCTTTTATCGTTTCCGTTAAGTGTATTACTGTCCACACTACGCCTTGCCTCCTGTCTTCTTCGTTTCTTCTTATTCCTTGTCAGAACTTCTAGATACTCACCCTCCTCGTCTGACTGGCTGCTTTCAGGGTCCATGTTAATAACGCCGTGAGAAGTAGCCATGTCTTCTGGTGACTGAGTCTCCATCGTCGTGGCAAGGGTATTGTGCAGCTATATGCTCAGGTTTCTCCTTCTGTCAGTTTTGGTTGCTGACAATTTTCATAGCCGTGTGCTCTTAGCTTCCATCATGTGGTTCTTGAACCTCTTGGAGATGCATCAGAACTGACTTTCGAAGGATGTGGAAGTGTTTAGTGGGGTGCTTTTTTTTTTTTTTTTTTTTTTTTTTTTTTTTTTTTTTTTGCCTTGGCGGCTTCAGCATAGCTGGCTGACTTAAGATATATGCTGTTATCCTCTGGGAGGTGGTTTCCCTGTTCTTTTACCTCCCATCTCGTTCAAAACAGGCTTTGCTGGCCCATTCTTTGGACTCGGCATGGGCCCTGGCTCTTAATTCAGCTTCTCCCTTTTGTTTGCAGTTGTTCCCTGAGGACATTGTTTCCCCATCTTCTGTCGGCCGCCGGGGTGAGTTGCCGTACTGTTTCTGATTAGTTGGGCGTATAGGTAGGGAGAGGGTCAATCTCAGCCTTCCCAGCACAGTAGGGCCAGGGCTTTGCCTGCTTTTGGTCATGGTGGGTCCTATGTGGTGCCAACAGCTGGGCCAGGTATTTTTTCCCAGCCTTATCTTCTTCGTCCGTTCGCTCTGTTCAAAAGACTGTTCTCGGGGTGTGCATAGGCCCTTTGATGGATCGCCTCTTTGACTGGGCGGTGGGGGGATGCTGGGTCTTTTTGCTCAGGCTTTGTTCCGAAACGTGGGCAAACCATTACGTACAACTTACCTGTGTATAGCGTCACAAAATGAGGAACCTATGCTGATCTTGGCAAACTATCTGTTCTCTGGGATCTAAATAGCCAGGCATGTTTCATGTGCTCTTTGTTATATAATAAACTAAACTATGATTAACAAATATTTACTAGACTTTAATTGAATTTTTTATACCAAATTGTTTGTAAGTGATTGCTCTCTAATGCCATAGTAAAATTGAAGAATTCATAATAAATGAATTTGTTGTGAATAGTTATATTGATTGATACAGTTGGCTTGTGCAAATCTTGGCTATTACGTCATATTTGTGGCCACCAGTAATAATCACATACAGTAGTTATGATTTATGGAATTGTTCACCAATGATTGTTCTATCATGTGCCATGTTCAAAATTATAATTACATAACAAATGGATTTTGTGATTTTTTTGTTAGTGGTAGGGCCTGTTTTTCTATACATGGAGGGGAGGGATAGACTGGGGCTGATGGGTAGAACAAATTCTGCAATGAAACGAATTGGCCTCGCCCCATATAGTTCTTTCAAGCAAGATTACACTGCAAGGGCAATGACCTGGGAGGCCGGAGCAGGCCTGGTACTAGCCCCGTGCTGGACATGCTCCCTGTATCCTCCTTATCCATATCTGTATCACTCGTGTCTGATACTTGTGTAAGGTCTTTATCGGGCTTGATTACTCAACATCACTACCATGATTGTCTTGAAACAATAAATTTGAATTTCAGCTTCAAACAGCGATTTTTCAACACCAGAGACTGGGGTGTGGAAATGAGTACATCAGCCATGATTGCTCACTCAAAACTGAGCTTACCCTCAGCCCTGAGACAAGCTGGGAATTTTTTCAAGATGGCCAATGCTTACTGGAGGTGTCAGGCCTCCCATCTGTTACCTAATCCACTGCGAGGGCATTTTAAATCTTACGATATCCTAATGTTGAGCATGTGTCGCGTGGCGCTCCATCACGCCCCCGCAATATGTCGGGTGGCGCATCTCTCTGACTAAGGCATTATGCTCAGTTCAGGGGTTAAATATAAATTATTTAATGTCATTACCAGTTTGATTTTTATCACAATTCTCAAATTAAAACATTATTCTATATCTGATTTTCACAATAGCTATACTGTATATCCATAATTCTTGGTATTTTTTCTTACCTTTGCTTTGTCAACTGAATATTTATATTTACAAACCATCTTTTTAACTTTGTGGACAGAAGACAGTGCAACTCAATGTCCATGTGATGACTGTGCTGGAAATAGAGGCAAACTTGGCGATTTGCTGCCCTCTTCAACAAGTGCAAGAATTCCTCTTTCATCCACGGCAGACATTCGTCCACCCTCAAGCTGTGAATGCCACTTCTGTAATGCATCTATGGCAGCAGCTGTAAGTTAAAAGTAATTTACATTCAGCAAATTAGTATTTAAGATTCTTTACGTAGAAATAATCCCAGGTTTGGATAACTTCTCCAGATCCTCTAGTAAATGGCCAGTAACAAGTGAAAATGGTATCAAAGGAGTTAAAGAATTTTAGTTTTGCTAATAATTAATTTTTTAACACTATTTCTTGATGGTCAACAGTGTTAGAAAGTGTTGGCATCCCGACTCTAGCCCTTAGCTGACTCAGAAGTTTTTAGGCGTCCTACAATTTAATGTAGTTTTTTACATTTTTACTAATTGTGTTGTGAACGAAAATTCTCTTTGACTATGGCAGCAAAAACAATAGTCACAGGAAAGCTGTCGTAGCATCTTTGAATTTAATAACTTAAAAATATTCAGGAATTTGCAAATGATTTATATACTGGCCCTTACTAAGCAGCAGCATTTTGTACCTAGTCGTAGATGTTAACTTTATTTCAGGTTTCTTGTACATTTTGGATCTATATATCATTTCATAAGGAAAAATAATTGTGGATATTTTTTACATTTATTGCACATGGGTGGACTGGCATGTATTTTGACAGGTTCACGTTAAGGGGGTCAATTTCAAGTAATGCTTACAACCTTTTCATGTGCCTTAACTATTAACTGTCTCAATGAGAATATCTGATCCACAAAACCTATTTTATTACACTACCCTTTGTCCATTACACATAACATAAATTTTTTAGATTTTCTGTAGTTTGTCACTGCTCCTTTCCTAGTAATTTGACATATTACTATCAACACTTTGTCTGCAGCCCATACAATATCTGCATAAAATATGTCTCGTGTCCCAACAAAAAGAAAACTTGAGCAGAGAAATCAGAGCTAAAACTAAAACACTTATTTCAGAAAGGAGAAATACAGAAAGCCATTAAGAAAAGAAATACATGCCTTATTTAACCCTTAGACTGCACAATACATACATATATGATTTGACAAAATAATTGAACATAAGTTTTTAAAACTTGCACAAACACCTTCCAATATTTTTTGCATAATCAACTAGGCAAATACTCCAACTTTGTCTAAATGATCACATCATAACTTGAAAAACAAGAGAATCAAAATTAATTTTAAAATTGAATATTGAAAACTTCAGTTTTTCAATTCAGAATAAAAAATATCGCCAATTGTTCATTTAATGTTATTATTCTTTCAGAATAGCATATGATCTTCATTTTTATCGAATTAGAATATAGATTTTCAGTACAGTTTACTGTAAAAAAAAATTGTCAATAAGGCATTTGAAATATACAGCAAATTTAGACAAAAAAAAACAAACTCCAAATGTAAAAAGTTTATGAAAAATCCATTCTGAAGGGATTGTAGAGCAGACAGCTGAGCACACAATAAGTATGTCAAAACAGTGAGAATCGGTCAAAAACTGAAATTTTAGAAGCCACTCAAAGTTGAAACTCTAGTTTCAGAGATAATTGAAGTTGAAGTTATCAACAATGAATAAAGGTAGTTTTAATTCGTTAATTTAATTGTATGTTTTAATAAACATTATTTGGCATTCGTACTCGAATATGTGAAAGTTGTAGGTCAATATGTGTTGAAATGAAGTCAAGAAAAAATAACCCCCAAAAAACACAAAATATAGGAATAATTATAATAATTATATGATTTAGGGGATATATTTAGAGTATACTTTATATAAGTGAAAACTCCTAATATGGTCCATAATCATCAAAGCAACTTAACCCTTAAAGTGCGCATCACGTCATATGACGTGCTGGACGTTGTTCCAGTCAACTGCGCATCACGTCATATGATGTGTTGGAGTACTACGCAAGATTTAAACAGCCCGCGGATACACGGGGTTCACCACACCTTCATCAGGGCTCTTGTAAACAGACACCATTTTAAAAAAAAATCGTGGGCCAAACTCCCGGGTGTTATTGGCCTCAGTATTGAGTGAGCAACCAAGCCTGACGCACGCAGCATGAGCTCACAGCACTGCTGTTCAGCTTGTGACCACAGCATCGCCTAAAAATGCCATAATATACTTGTTCATGCTATTATGTAGCGATGATATTATTACAGAAGACCCCTGACTGTGATAAAACTGACCAAGGTTCTGATAATAGCAGGATTGTGGTGATATTTAGCGCTGTGCGCCATGGAAGGAGGAGTAATGCTGTGGGAGGGAGGGTGGTGGCAATGTCTTTTGACTGTGTGTGGCCACCTTTTATTGACTGCATTCAGCATACCAGCTTAGTGGTTCGCTATGGTGAACACAAATGTAGATACTTATATATAACGTGTGTATAGAGGGTATAAACAGCAAGAGAAGGTTTGGAGCCGCCATTTTGGTGAGGGCGGTGGCGTCGTGCAGACGATGGTGTTGTTTACTGGTTACCACCATGGTCTTTGGGCACCATACCAGTTTATTTGTACAAGTATGGTGAATAAAACAGGTAGATATTTATATATAATGTGTGTATATAGCGTAATAACACCACACAGTATTGTTGGAGGAGAAATATTAATGCGTCTGGCCTTGAGGGCGGCCGCCGATCAGCTGACTGTGTCAGTAGCCACATCTTTGTGCCTTTACTCACCATACAAGCTTAGATGTACAGTTATGGTGAACAAAACATGTAGATACTTATATATATCGTCTTTATATAGTGAATTATAGCAAAAACATTATTGTGGGAGGAGAATGTGGGTGAGTCAGGTGACTGGAGGGAGGGCGGGAGTGGCTGGCTGGTAAACAGCGGTCACTCCTCATTACTTTTTGATTCATAATAGCTACTTAGTGGTTCGTTATAGTGAACAAAACATGCAGATACCTATATATAACCTGTGCTTATAATGTAATAACCGACAAAGTATTTGTTCACTGATTGATGAACATAATTGAATCAACAATATGCACACCATATTTTTGAGTACAGCAATGATTCACTCATTTTATTATATAAATATATCAAACTACACACTATTGAATAATATTACAGCAAAAAAAGTATGAAAAATCAATCAGAGACATTGAAATAATTCGGTAATTATCTCTTTGTGGCAACTCCGGCCTGACAGCTTGCGAGCAACAGACCGCCTGGGACGCACGCTGAGTCAGCGCCTATAATTTGCCACACTTCCCCGCCCTATAGCGGGCAATATATGCCATTTACGATTTTTTAATTATTTTTCCTGTGATCAGTGAACACAAATTAACAGGTTAGAAAGAAAAAATAATTTTTTTTTTCAAAATGACATGCGCCTGTGGGGATGACAGGATATTAAACCCCGAGCATGTTAAGGGTTAAAGAGACAAAGAAAATAGTTTGAAATTGGATAAAAAATCGACCCCCAAAATTAAAAGTCCCAAGTTTTGCTAGTTGTGACTCATTTATGTGTTGACCAATTTCATTGTATCATCACATAGGTAGGGGAAACATGCATTCTCCAGGATGTAAAGATTACAACAAAATCAGATAAACAACGGAGAAAAAACTAAAATCTTAAAAAAAAAATTTCCCTAAAAAAAATATTTTTTGGACATTGAAGAAGGTAACATATATTAACATTGAACAAAGTATTTATATAATATATATCAAAATAGATCATATTAACTTATTCATTATTATTTGTGTTATTATGTATTACTCAGCAATGATATAAAGGCAACAACTGCATATCCACTTTGTGGACACTTCTTACTACTACTGTACAATTGTTCTTCTTTGAGCATCAGACAGGTGTTTGCATCTCTTTATTACTGAATAATCCTTCAGTTCCAGTTATTAGGAGCTGTTCTCCTTATCAACAAAACGTTCTTATTTTAAAAAATAATCGCCTAAAATCAATTTCTGAATATATTTTGATGAAAGTTTCATGACACTGAAGTCAATAAGTAGGAGATTTGTTTAACATTTTTAAGTTATTCTTACATAATTTGAATATTTTTCGCTACCAGGCCCCCAGTATGCGGGGCAATATGCGCGGTCTAAGGTTTAAGGGTGTGCATGTAAATAAAATATAAAACTTTATTCATAAATGGCAGTACATTTATAATTTTGAGAGTTTACATAAAAACTACAGTACAGTAATTAGATAAGTGTGACAGCAGCAGCACAATACGTAACAATGTCATTATCAGAACCAGAAACTTAATCGGTAACAATTTACACGCACATCATTTCAATACTGATGGGACTAAACAGGTCTCAAACAATCCAAATCAAAATTACTTTCTAGCCATTAAAAGAGTGACATTTAAACAATTTGAATGATGTATTGTAAAGACAGTGATGATTAACCCTTAGATAGGAGTTATCGTCGTGTGTTGATTCACGGGGTAATGCGGTTATTGTCATATGATTATGTAAACAATTATTGTCTGGGTTTTACATGTATGATGCATTTAAGGATATAATAACTCTGTGGATGTATTGGAGTTAACCTTGACCCATGAAAACGTCCTGCTGTCGTTTTATGATTGTTACTGTGTAAATATGGCAATCGTCATGAAGGTTACTTGGCGAATGCGGTCGTCGTCATCATTGTATAAACTTTTGTCATAACTACATATGCATACCAATAATGTTCATATAGATTTCACTATTCTGTATTGTTGTAATGAGGTATACCAGGTAAACCAATTATTATTTGAGCCATTATCATGTGCTACATATACTAGGAGCCTGTCGTCATCTGTGGGTAGCACATTGATGGCTTACCTCTCTGTTTCAATCCATATTCTCCCATATGGTGCCAATTAGGCCATATGTTGTCGCCCAGAACTTACACTCGGTATATATTATTTTTACTGTATATGCTTTTCATTATGCTATATGGCTGTAATAGTGTGTACCAGGTAAACCAATTATCAATGGAAATATTATCATTTGTTATTTGAATTATGTGATATATCAAGCTGTTCAACTCGTATACTCTTGTAAATAAAGAGAAACAGGTGATAAACAATCGGTGAAACATTTGAGAACACAATGAAGTACAAACTACCACCAATTCTCAGAACAGACCTAAAACAATGATCAAGTGAGAGAGGTTATTCAGTAAATTAAACTTTAATAATAAAAGGATAGACTGTGAGAAAATAAACAGGGAACTTACAAACATTCAATGGGACGCTGTTCTTAGTAATACAAATCCTACACAAGGAATAGAAAAACTGACTTCTGAAGCATATAATGTCTGTCTGAAACATGTTCCTTTGAGGAAAGCCAAAAAGTGGAAAGTTCTCTCTCCAACGTAGAAAGAGAACGCAGACAACACTACAAAAGAAGGTAACAAATTACGGATATGCTTAAGCAGACACGACTTTCCATTCAAAGTAGAAATAATTTAATCAGGGAGATTGAAGAAATCGAGCAGAGACTGAAGCATTAAAATCAGTTTGAAGAAAGGCAACTAGAAGAGAAGCAATTCAAGAAATAAAGCAAAACCCAAAATATTTCTTCATATATGCTAAATCAAAAGCAAAACCCAATGCCAGTATTGGACTTATTTGTACGAGTGAAGGTTCATACACTGAGGATGACAAAGAAATTAGTGAAATAATAAAAACATGCAGTATGAGGACATGTTTAGTACTCCAATAAACAGTATAAAAGTGGAAGATCTGGACAACTTCTTTATGGGTGATATGCAGACCCCTGTAAATATAACTGATATCAACACGAGCATGGCAGATTTTGAAAGAAAAATTGACAACATGCCCATGTACTCAGCCTCGAATCCAGACTTATTGAATTCAATATTTATATAGAAATGAGTAGCAGTGCCAGTAGCACAGGCACTCAGTATAGTGTGGAGGAAGAGCTTGGACATGGGGTGGAGATAACAGATGTGCTTAAGTTAGCAGATATAGCCCCTCTACACAAGGGAGGGAGCGAGGTACGGCATTGGCAAAGAATTATAGATCAGTTGTATTAACGTCCCACATAATAAAAGTATTTGAGAGAGTGATCATGAATCAGGTCACCAGTTTCATGGAGACCAATGACCTTCACAACCCAGGCCAATATGGATTTACAACGGATTTACAATCATGCCAGAATGCAGATGTGGTATGCACGAACTTCGCAAAAACATTTGATAAATGTGACCTTGGAGTGATAACACACAAAATGAGGTCAACGGTAATAACTGGTAAAGTAGGACGGTGGATACTCAATTTTCTGTTGAACAGAACACAAAGAGTAAATGTCAACCTCTGCTGAAGACATTGAAAAAACTACAAGCAGATATTAATAAAGTTCTTTCTTGACTGGGCAGAAGAAAATAACATGATGTTTAACAGTGATAAATTCCAGGTATTCAAGTACGGTAAAAATGAGGACATTAAACATAATACTGGATACAAAACACAATCAGATTTGCCCATAGTTAGGAAAGCAGCATGTAAAGGATTTGGGAATAATGATATCTGATGACCTAAAGTTTAGGGAGCATAACCAAGCAAATATTGCATCAGCCAGAAAAATGATAGGATGGATTGTGAGAACTTTCAAATCCACAGATTACATCACTGGTTATACTATTCAAATCACTTGTGTTGTCCTGTCTTGAGTACTGCTTAGTACTCATTTCCCGAGATTGCTGAAATAGAGGGAGCTCAGAGAATATATACGGCATACATAGATGTGATAAAGCACCTAAATTATTGGGATTGTCTCAAAGCTCTCTAAATGTACTCACTAGAAAGGAGACAAGAGAGAGATCAAATAATATACATGTGGAAAATACTGGAGGGCCAGGTCCCAAATCTACTCGGTAAAATAACAACATACTGGAGTGAACGATATGGAAGAAAATGCAGAATAGAACCAGTGAAGAGCAGGGGTGCCATTAGCACAATCAGAGAACACTGTATAAACATCAGAGATCTACTGTTGTTCAACATCTTCCCAGTGAGTATAAGAAATATTGCCAGAACAACCATGGACGTCTTGTAAGAGAAAACTAGATAGTTTTCTTCAAGAAGTGCCGGACCAACTGGCCTGTGGTGGATATGTGGACCTGGAAGCCGCTCCAAGCAACTTACAAGTCAAGCCTGGCCTTGGGCCGGGCTTGGGGAACAGAAGAACTCCCAGAACCCCATCAAGCAGGTGTCAAGCAGGTACAAGAGTCATGAGTCATGTCGCACTTGCTTCAGTGTAAGCAAAGTCAACATTATGTGATGACACATCAGGCACATAGCCACTGCACTACCTTTTGAGAGTGCCTCCACCCAATAAAAAGATAAATATTCACTTATTTTCATGTTTTTCTTACATTTTGTATACTAATTATTAATTCTACAATAATTTTTCTGGGGGGAACCCCTTCAGTTCCCTGGAGCTATCCAGGCTGATATGGATATATAGTATTTGACTTTGGCATCAGTCAATGTGAATTGAGATCTAGGCCTACTGAGGACCACGAGCCAAAACCTGGCCTCCCTCAGAGAGGCACGAAGAGTTTTAGAATTGCACATGTGGTTATGGAGCATTCTACGTCTGACATTAGCATATCAGCCTAGTAAGCTCTGGGAAGCCTCCGGGTCTCACCCAGAAAATGGCATTTCATTACATTCAACGCTGGTTTTTTGAGTTACAGCGTAAATTTTGTTGGAAAAGGAGACTCGACTTACGACCATGTCCTCAACCTTAGTCATCCTCAACCAACGACTAACGACCTTTTGTTGATGCGTGTTTGGGTCGACCAAGCAGTTGATTTCCTGGTGGCACTGGTGGACCTGCCTCAGTTTGCCAGAGCCGCCCGCTTAGTGACGATCACGCTTATAAAAATTTCCATTATTTTGGTGTTTTTTTAATTTTTGAACATAATCTAATTATTATATTTCATGCCATGGGTCCCAAGAAAGTCAGTGGTAAAGTTCAACCTAAGAAAACACAAGTGAGGATGACCATAGAGCAAAAACAACGATATCTCACCATACTTGCGAAGTAAAAGGACATCATGAGTGCTAAAGTGGCAAAAGGCGTGACAATAATTAAGAACATTGGACACAAAAACTTGAGGATGTTGAACAGTTATTATTAATTTGGATACACGCAAGGAGTTATCAGGTTATAGTATTTCAGAGGCCATCATTTGTGAAAAAGCAAGGAAATTACAGGAAGACCTTATAAAGAACACCCCTGGAACGAGTGATGCAGATGCGAAAGAGTTTAAGGCAAGCAGGGGTTGGGTTGAGAAATTTAGAAAAAGAATTGGCATTCATAGTTGTGAGTGTTGTGTGTTGAGAGTTGGAGAAGGAACACATCAAAGAACTGACCACCGAAGAACTTCACAAGGAGCAGAAACTAGAGACAACTAAAGAAATTTCTTCAGGGAAGGAGGAGGCAGTACAGAATGTCCCTTCCTCATTAATTAAGTAAATGTGTGCAGCATGGGAAGAACTGCAAGCTTTTGCTGAAACGACTCGTCCAAATCATGGTGCATTAGGGCGTTGCCTTAACCTTTTTAATGACACCGTGATGCCTCACTACAGACAAAAATTAAAATGTATGGAAAAACAAATCTCTATAAAAAGGTTTTTAGTGAGACAAACAAGCAGTGAACCACAACCAGGTCCTAGTGGTATGCAGGCAAAACGTAGGAGTGTGTGTACCCTAGAGAAATCATCACTGCCTGATGTTATAATGGAAAAAGACTTCCCTTCCAAACACCAACACCTCTCCTTGTATCCCTCTCCTCAGTGTCTTTCATTTGCCAAGAGTCCTCAATAAAGGTAAGATAAACATATTGTATTGTAGCTAGAAAAAAAGTTCTATTCTGTATAAAATGTATTTTTAAGTTAATATTTTGGGGAGGGGGTGAAACGGATTAATTTAATTTACATTATTTCTCTTGGGAAAATTTGTATCACCTTACGAATTTTCGACTTATGACCAGTTTCTGGGAACAGATTAAATTCGTAAGCCGATGCCCCACTGTACAGTACAACCTCAATTTGACGTAACCTGATTTGCCGTATCTCCGGCTAGGTCGCACACTTTTCTGACCGGATTTACTCACCCAGTTCAGCGTACTCTGGTTCGCCGAAGTGGGAGACGTGTGGCTTTGCTTACAGTGTTGGGACAGAGTTCACAGACTGGTGGAAAACTTTTCCATTCTTTCGAAGGTTACAATTAATAATTCCTTTATATGACAAATTGAATCACACAAGTGGACCACACAACAAGTGAACCATATGAACCAAACACCAGCCAGAATGCTTCACACAACAAGTGGAGCATATTAACAAAACACTAGCCAGAGTGGTCCACATAAGTGAATGACTTTCCATGATTTTCGTTCACTGATTTGTAACACATGTATCTTTGTAGATTAATTTAAGGGCTGAAGCGTGAATAGCTAGCTAATGTATTGAAATCTTATACTGTATACATTTTCTGTGATGAAACAAGATGAGTGAGGATGGACAGATAAGGGAATACTGTACCGTACTGTAAACCTCACTTTACAGTGAGGTTTCACTCACTTGCATCAGTGTCATCATAATTCAGTGACCCCTGTCTGAAAGTTTCAGATTAATAAATCATTTTTATAACCGGTGTTTTAACACTTTCGCGCTCTCGGCGCTCAAAAAAAAACAATACCCCAGATGCTTTCGGCACTTCGCGCGCCTATGCGGTAAGACCGAAAAGTGTACACTCTTTTGACTGTCCTGACAATAATTGAAGGCGCACGTATTTAAATTTGGTATCACTGTGTTCGCAATGAAATTGTCTATAAGAGCATACCTATAAAATGCCGCCCAAGCATAAGGAGTATCAACACCAAATAAAAAACTATGCAGATCACTCGCCGAGAGCGCCAAACAGCAACAAAATGTTTCCACTCTCTTAATGGTTGCGAAGCCTACAGTTGTCCTACATCGCTAATTTTGGTATCATTGGAATCACAATAAAATTCTCTACACGGACATATGCATATGAATGTTTAATATAGGTAATTGCCCACCCGCAAGAGTGTGTGAAGTGGAGAGTAGTTAGCCGCGAGCGCACTGGCGAAAACACAGGGGGGAAATCATGCTTGGAAAGTTTATACGTTTCCTGACACTACTTTTCTATGTACGTATTTCTTTTTTATACCAATGTGTTCGCAATAAAATTTTCTATAAGATGAACTGTATAACATTTGTACAAAGCATGTGTAAGAGAAGCGCCAAATATAGAACCACGTCGCTCAGTATGCGTTCGCGGCAGAAACGAACGCATTGTTTTCGTTCGTTTGATGTTTGTCATGTTTATACTTGTTGAAACATTTTATAATTTGTATGACAGTGATCGCAGTAAAATTCCCTACACAGACATATACATAACACATACAAATATTTCCCACGTGTTGGATATATCAACGGCTAAAGGGAACCCACTGCCACACGCTCGCCACACCCCCAAACATACTTTGTGTATTTTTTTTTTTTACTCATAGAAGTTTATGTGATATAATATTCATTCTGGTACCAAAACATTCGCAAATAAATTCCCTACAAAACAAAAGTATCCCCATCCATTTCGGTTAAAAAATGGAATTTATAGAAATATTTTTTCGATGGACGAGAAAACTCGGCTGTTATGCGGAATCGTAAGAGAAAACGGCGACGAGTTATCTCTAATCTAAAGCGCGAAAGTGTTAATAGCTCTTTTGTTATCCTAATTAAACTAAGCTAAGTATAACCAGAAATATACTGTAATATGATAGACATCTGCTATTTGAGAAATTATTCATGTTATTGGCACAACAACTCCAGCACCAGTGGACAGCCATGCCATTCAAATGTAGATATGATAGAGCCCAATAGGCTCAGGAATCTGTACACCAGTTGATTGACAGTTGAGAGGTTGGACCAAAGAGCCAGAGCTCAACCCCCGCAAACACAACTAAGTGAGTACAGGTCTAACCTGTGAACACACTGCACCATGCGTGTTTCATTCAATTTCATCGCTACAGTTCAAATGACCTACGGCTTTGAAATAATAAAATTAATAAATCGGTTCTAAGATAATTATTTTTTATAGCTCTTATTATCATAATAATGTTGCTAAACTAAACCCAAAAATATATAATTTGATGTAAATCTAATATTTGAGAGAAATTTATGTTACTGAATCTGGCTTAAACACCAGCATACTGTAGGGTGTTTAGACCTAGTCTGCATTCATACAGTAGGCACCCAGTGCCATTAGATTTGTCTGCGAGTGACGTGTTTGTCCGCTGGTTGAAGAATAATCGTGGATTTACCGGTTTTTTACTATAGCTGTATTGTTATACAACATGTCTCGGAGGTTTGCTAATAGTGCCTTATTAGTGCCAAAAATGGGTCAATATTTAGCAAGAACTAGGAGCAGAAAATCAACAGCACAGCTGTACCCAGCACGAGCACAGCCGTATCCAGCACGAGCACAGCCGTACCCAGCACGAGCACAGCCGTACCCAGCACGAGCACAGCCGTACCCAGCACGAGCACAGCCGTACCCAGCACGAACGAGCACAGCCGTACCCAGCACGAACGAGCACAGCCGTACCCAGCACGAACGAGCACAGTCGTACCCAGCACGAACGAGCACAGCCGTACCCAGCACGAACGAGCACAGCCGTACCAGTACAAAAGCAGCTGAAGCAAACAGCAGCAGTGAGCACCAGCAAACCTAATGCAAACATCTAAGAACATCATGTGTGGAGTGTACAGTTGGAACAAGTGTTAAATTTAAGTACTTAGTGTTAAAGTATTAAAATTAAGGTTGCAGTAAGTTTAGTTGCAGTAAATTTAGTGAAATACTATATTGTAGTACTCAACATACAGCACAGTACATATTTACTGTACAATATTCACAACTCCATGAGAATTCAAGATGAACATAACTCCAATAATATGGTAAATAAAAACTGTAACACAGTATTTTTTAGTAGAGTAGTAATATATTGGTACAGTATATAATATGATGATGTATTTTTATTGTTTACAAAAAAAAAGAAGACACAAACGCCTCCTGAAGGTCACCTCCTGCAACAAATCCAACCCTGCAACACACTGGGGTTGGTTCCATATAATGCGTTGAATGGAGGTTGTACTGTACTGCCCTTGTGGCTTTGGGCCACCTTCCACAGGTCACTTTGGGATCTACCACCTCTGCTTGGTCTTTTACTGCTCGGTGACCGATTGCCCTTAGTGTGCTGGGGTGTTTTCTGCACTCTTGTTTGCCTTTGGGAAGGGGTAGTTTGCACTGATAGGGGCGCAGGGTACTGCACTGCTAGTTATCACCTCTCGGCAGCCGGCTCTGTTCTGCCTGGGTATGTTGTCTTCTTGTAGGGTTTTTCTTTTATTTTTGTTTTTCTGCCTGGTGGGGGGTCTGCCCCTTGTGTTAGGTTGTTACCATTGTCTTTGGTGGTACCTCCACGAGGCTCCACATGAGTGGACATGTCCCGGGGGGTGCAGCTTTTAGTGGATCTCTTGATAGTTTTGGGTGCCAGTTAGTAGTATCCTGCCTGGGCTTCCCTTAACGATGCCAGTCTATGGGCCCTGGGAATCCCCGCGGGGTGTAAGTAGTCCAATGGATGCGACCCCTGGGTCCCCTCTCACTTTGTGCGAGTTTGAGGGTTGCTCTGTCCCCTTGTCTCACAGTGACTTTCACCATTTTTGCTTCTGTAATGCTGCCTGTTGGGTCGGTGACACCTTCGACCCAAAGAAATGCACCTGGGCTCTTGTCAACAATTGTGATTTGTGTGTGTATTGAAGTAAAAGCGAAGAGGTAAAACAGCTTGTTGACAGAGCCCGGGTGCATGGAGAAATTGTGTAAAACCCTGGTTTGTGTCTCGAAGAGGCTGCAGGATCCATCCGTATGAGGGCAGTAGCACTCCCGGTTGCAATTCTTTTGACCATGTCGTGGCGCAATCGACTAAGGCGCATCTCAGACGTAGGTTCGAACCCTCATCATGGCCCTTGTGGATTTGTTCATTTGATGTATCATTCTATTGTGATTTCTGCCATGTTGTTTTCATCATACCCCTGTCTAAGTTGTTTGGCATTTATTGGAGAGTTATATATCACATATATTTGGGCCTCACATTGCCGTAGTGCTTGTTATATTCTCTGAACCCTTTCCAGCCCAGGATATCCATCTCCTCAAAATTCCATTTTTTCTTATCAGCATGGCCACTCCTCCACTCCCATTCTTTCCATATTACTGTACATTGTAGTTATGGGGAAACATTGCATTTATTATGACACCTGACAATTTATTTGAGTGAGTGCTATTACATTAAGGTTGTAATGTACAAAGGGGGTAATATACCCTTTCTTGTGACTTTCCTCAAATTCACTTGCTTTATTTGTAATTCCCATCTATGTTTGAGTACATAAGTTTGAAGCTAACTTTTCTTCTATCCAGTCTTGCTTAATCTTAATGCCAATTCTGTTGATGCAGGAGGTTGTGGGTCTATTACATGGTGAGGAAGATGCTAGAGGCTTGGGTGGGGGGAGGGGGTGGAGGCCTGCAGAGGAAAAAGGCTTGGAGGTTGTTGGATAATGAAGTGATAAGGTTCATGTCTAATCATTAGGTTTCATTAGGTTCATGCTTAGAATTACATGCTGGTGGCATTGAGGGCACAGTTGCCCTGGGATTGTGGGACAATTAGGGTAGGGTGGCCAGGGGGGGGGGGGGTAGGGTGGCCAGGGGGGGGGGTATGGCTGCCATGGGGTTGGGGATAAGGCATCCTGAAGGTAGGGGGTCTGTGGAGTGGGATATGTGGGTGAGGAAGATGGTTCGATGGTGTGTGGTCTAGTCCTTTTTTCCACTTCTCCCTGGAGTTGCCAGCCTGCCAGTGGATGGTTCTCCCACCATATAGAGATTTGAGAAGATATTACAATCATCCCCCCCCCCTTATTACAAAAGTCTTTCAGAATGAGAACTAGACTGGAGGGCATAAGGGCAATAGTGGAAGAGAAACCTAAGACAATAAGGAAGTCCTTATGTCAGTTTGAAATTATAGCATGCTCATAGTTGTCTGCAGTTTATTCTACTAAACTAGTAAAAATAGGTACTTAACCACAGTTCTGGTCTGCTGGTGCTACAATTGATGGTAGTAGAGGAATGATCAGGTTGTCACAGGTCCAACTGCATACTTTAGCATCAGGAGGTATCCAGTTAGATGGTAGAAGAACGGCAGACACGTTTTGCGAAAGAGGGCAGTCACGTCTGCAGTCCTACCTTCTGGTTACCTTGTGGTGATTCCGATGATCAATATCCGCATGGCCCAGTCTCTGACCAGGCCTCCTGGTTGGTGGTCTGGTCAACCAGGTTGTTGGATGCTGCTATGCGCAGCCTGACGTATGACTCGCAGCCTGGTTGATCACGTATCCTTTTGAGGTGTTTATCAAGTTCTCTCTTGAATGCTGTGAGAGGGTGCCCGGTTATGCCCCTTATGTGTAGAGGAAGTGTGTTGAAAAGTCTTGAGCCTTTGAGGTTGGTAGAGTTTCTCTCAATATACCTATTACACCTCTGTTTTTCTATGGGTCAATTTTGCACATCCTACCATGCCTCTTATTCTTATGTGATGTTATTTCTGTGTGCAGTTTGAACCAGTCCCTCTAATATTTTCCAGGTGTAAATTATTATGTATCTCACCTTCACTCTACAGATTTAAAAAAATGTAATTAGTCCAATAATATAGATGTTTTATTGAGTTGATTTTAGCAGTAGCTCACTCTTCTGATCAGCAATTTCTCCAGCTTTGATTGAGGGTGTTATTGTGCAATAATATTCCACCCGAGAGAGCACTAGTGTCTTGAAAAGTATCATCATTTGATTGACATCCATTGTTTGGAAGGTCCTTATTATCCAAACTCTCATTTTTCTTGCAGTTGTGACAGCTACTTTGTATTCTATAGGAAAGGTCTTCTGACATGATTACTCCCAGATCCTTTACATTGCTTTTTCGTTAAATTGTGTGATTTGACTGCGGTTTATGTATGATTTCCGTTTTTAGAGTTTTGTTTCTTCCATAGCACTGGAACTGGAACTTATCTTCATTAAACATCATATAATTATCTGTGGACCATTGAAAGACCTAATTAACATCAGATTGTAGGTTTGCTGTGTCCTCAATATTGCCTACTCATGAAAATCCTAATGTCATCTGCAAAGGATGTTACTATAGTTTGTATCCTTATCTGTGTCTGATAAGAGGATGAGGAAAAAGTACCGGAACAAGCACGGTATCTTGGAAATTAAGCTTTTCACGGTGGATGATCCGGATTTTACTTTAACTATTACACTGCGTTATTTTCATTAGGAAGTTAAAGATCTATCTCTCAACTTTGCCAGTTATTATTTTTGAATGTACTTTATAATAATAATAATAATAATAATTTATTGTGTCGGGGAACAGGCAGCCAGTGTGTATGTATGCACATTAGACTTATGTCGAGGTTTCCCCCCCCCCCCCCCTTCCCTTCCCCAAGGTCGAATTACAGACCACCTTCCCCAGGATGCAAAACCACAAGAAGTTGACTAACTCCTGGTGTACCTACTTGCTGCTAGGTGAACAGGAGCACCGCTATGTTCTGAACCCCTCTTGTCTGGGGTTATGTGGATGTTGTTATTACACTTGATTTGTGATCTTATTTCTTAGCTTCCTTTCAAAGATTGTTATGATGTTTGATGTTAGGGCTATTGGTCTATAATTTTTGTGCATCTGCTTTACTACTACCTTTTTGAAGTGGGACGATCTCCATGTTTTAAATACTGTGTGTCGGGGATAACACCTGTATCTAGGCTCCATCTCCAAAATATGTTTAAGGCCTGTGATAGTGGATTGTACACTTGTTGATGAATATAGAATTTCAGAAATCATGACCTAGTGCAGAGTGCATGGGCATGCTGTTTATGGCTACTTCACTGTCAAGTGGGGTTAGGGTGACATCAGCTGTATGGTTTGATACTGGTGTAATATTCACAGAGGGTTCATTTGAATAATTGATCTTCCATCTGTCAGGGATTCACTGAAAATAGTGTCATACTGTGGCCTCAGTATTTCACTAATTTCTTTGTTGTCATCTTTGAAGGTTCCATTGCCCTTACACAACTAGGCAGTGAAAACAGGAGGCCAGACATAGGATACAGAAGGGGTGATGAAGTACTATATGAGAGAGAGAGAGAGAGAGAAAGAGAGAGAATCTAGTTGATATCATGCCAAACCTGTGTCCTGAAGCCCACATCAAAGGAAAACATCTGCAGTGTATGTGAGGCTGGCTAAGATCAGAACTGCCTTCAGGAACCTGTGTATGAAATCATTCAGAACCTTGTATACTACATATGTAAGACCAATCCTGGAGTATGCGGCTCCACCATGGAGCCCGTACCTTGTCAAGCACAAGACAAAGCTAGAAACAGTTCAGAAACAGTCCACTAGGCTCATCCCAGAACTAAGAGGCATGAACTACGAGGAAAGGCTGCGGGAAATGCACCTCACGCCACTGGAAGACAGAAGAGTAAGGGGAGACATGATCACTACCTACAAAATTCTCAGAGGAATTGACAGGGTTGAAAAGGAGAAACTGTTTAAATTAACATGGGTGGTACACGAACAAGGGGACACAGGTGGAAACTGAGTACGCAAATGAGCCACAGGGACGTTAGAAAGAACTTTTTCAGTGTCAGAGTAGTTAACAGGTGGAATGCATTAGACAGTGATGTGGTGGAGGCTGACTCCATACACAGTTTCAAATGTAGATATGATAGGAGCCCAATAGGCTCAGGAATCTGTACATCAGTTAAGTGACAGTTGAGAGGCGGGACCAAAGAGCCAGAGCTCAACCCCCGCAAGCACAACTAGGTGAGTACAAAGGCCCAGTGCTGAGTTTTTGCTCTAGATTTTGCATAGAAGTAGTACAGTATTTTGGATTCCTCCCTTTTTCATCGATATCCTTTTACTCTATTCCTCTCCTGGATTTTATATGATTCTTGCAGCTTAAGCACGATTGTTTCCATTTGGCTGCATAGCTTTCCTTGTCAGTGTTGGAATAGAGTGGAGCATTTAAGTTGTTCTATGGTTTGTTTTGTTCAAATATAGAGGGAACACTGTTCTCATTCCAGTTTGCATCTTTTGCTCTTTTTCCCGTTATGGTATGTGACTTGCACATGTTTCTTGTGCTACTGTGCCTATTTTCCCGAAGCACTGGTTTAAGTTCACATTATCTAGCTGTTCTTCCCAGCGTATTTCTGTTGGGTTCTGGTCTATTCCTTCCTAGTTAATCAGTTTGTTATTGAAATTGAATTTGCTGAATTCACCTCCTCTTGGATTTGAGACTAGCAGCACATGTTTATTGCCCATGCTTGTCTGAACTTTGATTAGGTTGTGATTTGAATAACATCTATTTGTATTTACTGTATTATGTCCATGATAAGTTCATCATTGTAAAATTAAGATCTAGGAGGTTTTCTTTTCTAGTTGGTGCTAGTATTTGCGGGTTTAAGGCAAATATGCTACATCTGCAAGAGGTCATTTGTTTGTGACTGATTATTTAGACGGATTCTCTCTGGTATAACAGTATTTGGCACATTTTTCCATTTTAGATGGTGAAAGTTGAAATCACCAAGCAAGAGGATGTTTGGGGCAGTGCTTGTGAATTTTTTTATGCGGTATTCTATTTTTATAAGATGATCACAACAAACAGAGAAAGTGAGTGTGTGTTACCCGGGAGCGCGCAAGAGCGATAAAATGTGTTCACTCTTCACTTTTGTCTCCTCAATTTTCATCCTAGGGGTTTCATTTTGGTATCATTGTGTTCGCAATAGAATTCCCAACAAGAGTATATGCATATAAAGTCAAAAACAGCTTTTTACGGGCTCACCATAGCCCGTGCTACATGGACACTTCATTCTGAGTAGCTAAATCTGAAACGACAACAAAATCCGCAGGGCGCTCCACCTGCCGACAAGATGAAAGTGGCTCAGAAAGAGAGCACTGCTCCACCCCAAGGCACCTCTTATTACATTAGAGAGCGCGGTAATACTGAAATGTGTATTCTCTTTTCCACTTTGTCATCTCATTTCTCGTCCTAGGTTTTCAATTTGGTATCAACGTGTTCACAATAGAATTCTCTACAAGACTAAATGCATATGAAGCCCAAAAGCCCAGCGAGAAAGTGAGAAAGTAAGAGCATATTACCCAGAACCGCGCAAGAGCAATAAAATGTGTACACTCTCTTCACTTTGGACATCTCAATTCTCTTCCTAGGGCTTTCATTTTGGTAACATTGTGTTCGCAATAGAATTCCCTACAGGAGTATATGCAAATATAAAGTCCAAAAGCCAGGCGTACCACCCACGGCAAACAAAGTGACGGAGCGTAATCCCAGTGAGCGTTAAAAAAATGGGTATACTATTTTCAACTTTGTTACCTCAATTCTGGTCCTAGGTTTTTCATTTTGGTATCAATGTATTCGCAATGAAATTCCTTACAAGAGTATATGCATATATTGTCCAAAACCACGGCGTGCACCTCCCGAAGCCGCCGCCAGTTTGCCACCGCCGCCGACGCAATGCTGCGTTGTTACCAGTAATGCGTCTACTAAAAAAACGACGCAATGCTGAGTCGTTATCGAACGAAAGTGTTAAATTAATATGAGGTTCTCGTAAGGGCGCCTCATTATTTGTGACCTGTCTATGACCAAGTTGATGTTAGATGGTTTCTTGCCATGCTTTTCTGTGGGGAGCCCCTACAGTTCCCTGGAGCTTATCGGGCTAATGTATGTTATGTTAGACCGGGACATTAGCTATGGAGTTCAGACCTACCAGGGACCAGTGCCAGAACCTGGCCCCTTCAGAGAGGTTTCAGGGAGCAATGGCCCTGGAAAACCCCATTATGGTTGGGGGTTTTCCTTATCAGCCATTGACCGGGGTTAGGCACCTAGAATGGTAGGCGTAACAAAACAAACCCCACATGGTAAGAAACTACAACAAAAAAACGAACAGAGAGGTAGAAACTCCCTACAATCCCAAGGAAACAATCAATCAATTTACTGCCGCGCCGGTCGTCCGTGTAGCACTCCCCTCTCTGGGAGGGGAAGGGGGGGCCCTGGACCTCACCACGCCGGCTGCCTTCAGTTCGTAAGCTAGTGTCAACCGGAATAGACGCTTCTATGGCCTTAAATTCCTGGGCGGTGTTTGCCTCTTGTGGCGTTCTCTGGCTGTTTTGTGTGGTGTGTGGTGGCCAGGGGTACTTCATCAGTGCCGGGGCTGCATGCGCTTAGGGGCTTCCTTTCCTAGGTGCCCTATGAGTACTGCCCCTGCGTGTCAGGGTTATCTTCCCTGGGTCATTCGGGAACCGGTCCAGTAGATATTCTTGCTGCTCGGCATTTGCCTCGCCCTTGGGGCCAGCTGGAGCTTGGGGCCCTTGTTTGGCCTTGGGTAGGGAGTGGTATTGTGCGTGTTAGGGCGTCAAGGTGTTGTGCGGCCTGCCCCCTAGCGGCGACCAGTTCCTGTTGCCTCTAGGAACGGTGTACTTTTGTAGGGTTTTTCTTTTGTATTGTTTCTGTTTGCCTGGTGGAGGTTCTGCCTTGTGGGTCTATAGTTCCCCTGATATTGTTTCAGTGGCCCTCTGCTAGGCCCCCGAGATTGTATACGTCCCAGGGGTTTTCAGTGTTATCATTTACCCCTTTTTTTGTTTGGGTTTCTTAACCAGTTAGCAACACCTTGCCCTGGTTTCCCGTGGTTGTTACCCTACGGGCCCTGGAAACCCGTCGGGGCTTGGTGGACCCATGGATGCATCTCCCGAGTTCCAGCCTGCCTTGTGCGGGTTTGAAGGTTGCATTGTGCCCTTGTATCAGGGTGACAGTCACCTGTTTTGCCTCCGTCATGCTGCCTGTTGGGTCAGTGACACCATTGACCCGAAGTCTAGCGAGTCATGTTCTCTACTTGTGCTCCAGTTTTACTTTTGAGGATGTTCCTGTTAGGGTACAGGCAGCATCAGCGTTGCATGTTAGGTTTAGGTTATTGCAACCCGCTAGGTTGGTTTCCCACCCGGATGCCCCGAGGCTGTCCCGTTTTGGTTTTAGGGACCCCTGACTTGGGGGTGTTAGTCGCTTTGGCTCCTGCCATGCCCCCTAGTCCTTTTCCTGTGGTTCTTCCTGCACCTCCCACCCCCCTGTGTCCGGCTCCAAAACGTCTGAGGGTTTCGGCCTCGGCATAGGGTTTAGTTGGTAATGAGACTTGGGCTGCCTCGGGGGCTGCCCATCCGGGTCGTGGACGTAGGCATTTGAGCCGGTTCCTCCTGCCGAGGCTTCTGGGTCCCACCAGCAGACCCCTTTCTTGTCTGCCTTTCCCCTTGGACTGCCTTTTCTTCAGGGGTAGAGGGTTTGGAGGACGGCTCTGCCCCAGGTCCCGACATGGGGGATCCTGGGGTTGGGGAGGAGTCAACCTGGGGGCCTTGGGTCCCCCTTTGACCCCACTTGGGTGCTTTTGCCTTCCTCGCGGGGCTTATTGTTGCAGGGGGAGGGATTTTCTGACCCCCCCTTTCCTGTATGAGTATGATTTGGGTTCGGCTCCTCCCCGGGTTCGGTTCCAGGCGCCTTTGGGTACCTTGGATCTGTCTTTCCAGAGGTTTTTTTCTACTTCCCGTATCTCCGCGAAGGTGCTCCGGTAGCTCTTGCTGCATACCTCTTGCGAGACCCGGGTTATGCCTCTGCAATGGATCCGTCTTCGTTTGAGTTTGGTTGTTCTTCCCATTTTTAGGTGCGTTTGGAGGTTCCGGAGTCTTCCTGGCTGGCAGACTGCCCTTTCTTTTCATTGGGGGCATGGCATGGGTTCTGTTGGACCCGCACGCTTGATTGGCGGGAAACTTCTACTTTTATGCAGGTTTACCTGGGGGTGAGTTTGAGCACCTTAATGCGTGCTTGTTCGCTCCCGTGCTTTCTCGGTATGTTGGCCTTTTCCAGCTTCACATGCAGGTTCCTCAGCTTTCAGCTTCATTGGTTGCTGAGGAGTTGCGCGCCCGTGGGCATTTGGCTTCGGTCTTGCGTTCTGTTTCCCTTCTCGAGCAGTCTTCTGCTTGGTTTGAGGAGGATGTAGGAGCGTTGAGGGAAGGGTCTTCGTCTGGGGCGCTGACTTCGGCAGCTAGGGCGCCGGCTGCACTGTTGAAGCTCTGCGCCCATCCTGAAGGAAGCGGTGTCTCTGTTTTTTGCTTCTCGCCTCGCATGCCGTCAGGCGGTGCACGGCCTCTCTTTGGAATCCGCTTGGGCGGTGGCTCTTAGGTTTTCGTCTCCATTTTGTCCGTTGCTGTTTGCAGAGACTGTGGTCTCTGTTTCTGCACGCGGCTTCGTCTCGTTGTCGTCCAATGGCAGACTTGTTGATTCTCCGAAGCGGTCGTTCTTGGCAGTTTCGGAGGGGTCGTGCCAGGGTTCCAGGTTCCGCTGGTCGAGATGGGCCATTGGTGCCGGTTTCTGAGCCATTGTTCCCTTTGGGGCCAGCGTTGTCTGATCGGCGCAGTGATCGCCCTGTTCGACGTTTGGGTTCTCGTAAGGGGCATTGGCCCTTTCGCGGTTTGTCCTGTTGACGGGGAGATGGGGGTGGGGAAGCTCGCTCTGTTTGCCCACACTTGGTCCCACGATTTGTGGGCCTTTTCGGTCATGTCATCCGGCCTGCGGTGACGTTGGGCAACTTGTCATCCTTTGGGGGGTTTGGGGCTAACAGGGCACGTTTCTTCTCCTGCGCTTCGTCAAGTCGTCATGGAGTGGGTGCACTTGGGCGTGGTCGAAACGACTACGTCCCTCAGGTGGGTTTCCTGTCTGTTTCCAGTGCCGAAACGGGACTGTGCGGATCTGAGGTTCATTCTGGACTTGTCTCGTCTGTACCCCTGGATTCCTTGTCCCTCTTTTCGGATGACTACTCTGTCTCAGGTCCGGCTTCTGTTGGAGCCGGGTGCCTGGGTAGTGTCCCTGGACCTCAAGGACGCCTATTTGGCACGTTCCTATTCATCCGGGGTTCAGGGACTGGTTAGGTTTCATGGTGGGGCGCCACGCTTACCGTTTTTGATGCCTACCTTTTGGCTTGAATCTGGCACCTCGCGTTTTCACGCATCTGACCTGGGTTGTGGTGACCCGTCTTCGTCTTCTAGGGATTCGGGTTTTGGCCTACCTCAACAACTGGCTGGTGTGGGTTTCCAGTTGGTCAGCTTGTCTGCTCGCCAGGGATATGGTTCTTTCCTAGCTCGCCAGGTTCGGGTTCCTGGTGAACTGGAGGAAGTCCCATCTGGTTCCGTCCCAGGATCGGACCTGGCTGGGTCTTGTTTGGGATTCTCGGACCGCTTCATTGTCTCTCCATCCAGAGGCGTTGCGGCGGCTGCAGGACCGCCGTCGGCTGTTTCTGAGGGGGTCCTGGGTCACTCGGAGGTTGCTCGATAGGTTGTGTGGGAGTCTGAACTTCGCCATGTTAGTTTACCTGCCAGGTCGGGTTTGGCTTCGGCGTCCGTTTTGGTTCCTTCGGGGACGTCCCTTCCGCCTCTCTCGCGATCGTTGAGTTCATCCTTCCTCCAGGGGCCTTGTGTCGATTGCTGAGTCACCGGCTTCCTCTTTGGGGTTTTCGGGGTTTGGTGCCTTGGCGCCTTCTCGAGCCCTCACTCGATGTGTTCACGGACGCTTCGTCTCTCGGCTGGGGCTTTGTGACCAGTGCTCACCAGGCAGGCCAAGGACGGTGGGGTCCGTCCTTCCGTCGGGCTCACAGCACGGTTCGGGAGTTTGAGGCAGTCTGGTTGTGCTTCAGAGGGTTCGGGTTGCTCAGGGATCGACCATTCGCCTCCATTCGCACTGTTCTCCAGTGGTTCATTGCCTGAACCGCAGGGGTTCATTTCGGTCCTTGGCTCTTTGGGGTTGGTCCCTTCGAGTGGTTCGTCTGCTGGATTCTCGGGGTTTGGCTCTGTGCGGTTCATGTCCGGGGAGTGTCCAACGTTCTGGCGGACGGTCTGTCTCGCTCTCATCCTGTCCATGGAATGGACGGTCGATGATGACTCGTTTCATTGGATCTGACAGACGTACGGTCTCCCAGTTGTGGACCTCTTCGCGTCGGCGTGGTCTCGGCTTCTCCCAATCTATGTGACACCCTTCCCCGACTGCGAGGCGTTCGTGGTGGATGCCTTTCGGCAGGACTGGTCGAGATGGGGTTACCTGTATCTCTTTCCCCCAGTCCAGCTGTTGCTTCGGGCTCTGGTCCTTGTGGCCCCTTGGTGGCTGGCCCAGCCTTGGTTTCCGGTGCTCTTGGCTCGGTGCCCGAACCCGGGACGTTTCCTGCGGCTCTGCCTCTTTCAGCAGGTTGGCCTGGTCCGGTACGGGGCTGGTTCGACCTTCTCCTCTGGTCTTTTTGACGCGGGTGTATCACCATTTCTATGGCGATCAGGTGGCTTCGTTGATGGTGTCCAACCTGATCACATATCTGAGAGCTTCGTCTCGGCGACAGTATGAAGTTTCCCGGTGTTCTTTTCACCATTTTCTGGCTCTTCGTAGGTTGTCTTTTCTTTCGGATCGGGTTGTCTTGTCCTTTCTTTCTTGGCTTTTTCAGGACCATCATTTGATGCCTAATACTGTCGCCTCGTATTGTGCGGCGCTGGCGGAGCTAGCTCTCGGGGTGGACATCACATCAAGCTAGCTTTAGGGGTGGACGTCACATCCGCCCCGTTTCGTAAGCTTTCCCGTGCTATGTTTCACCTCCGGCCTGCTTTTGCGCCTCCTGAACCTTCCTGGTCCTTGGACAGGGTGCTCTCCTATCTTTCCTCTCCTCGGTTTGTGGTGGCCCCTTCGGTTCCGGATTGTTTTTCCAAGGCTTTGTTTTTGTTGGCATTGGCCTCTGGGGGTCGGGTAGGGGAGCTTCATGCTCTCCTCCAGCGCAGGGGTTTCTGCTCTTTTGGTCTAGGGGTGGGTTTGTCCGTTTGCAGCCTTCTCCATATTTTCTGGCGAAGAACGAGACGGCTGCTTTCCGGAGGGGTCCGTGGGTCATTGATTCTTGGTTGGTTCAGCCGTTGGTGCATCATGTGTTGTGTCCGGTTGCAGCACTTCACTGTTACCTGCGCGCTTCAGCTGGGGTGGCTGGGGATGCGCTTTGGGTTGATCCGGTTTCCCTCGTTCCCTGTTCCAGAGCTCGGATCTCCGAGGTTGTCCGCAGGGTTATTAAGTCTAGCCAGCCTGCAGTCTATCCTCGCGCCCATGATGTTCGGAAGTTTGTAGCTTTGGCTGATGTGTTTGGTAACATGTCTTGGACACATATTCGGGCGCATGGATTTTGGAAGTCGAACAGGGTCCTGGCCGCCCGTTATTTGGTGAATGTCCCTGCTCCTCGGCGTTCTTGTGTTGCATTGGGTCGCAGGTTGCAGCCAGTTGTCTCGACTTCGCGTTGAGGAATTTGTGGCCGCCGCCTCTCGGGTAAGTCCCTATTTTCCTTCTCTTTGGGTATGTAGCTCCAGGGAGCCATAGGGGCTCCCCCACAGAAAATCAGTGTTGAATGTAATGAAACGCCATTTTCTGGGTGAGCCCCGGAGGCTCCCTGGCTACCCTCCCTCTCATCCGGTTGGCGGGGTTTTTCGCGTTGGTTAAAGCCTAGTTTCCGAACTGAGGGCAGTCGGCGTGGTGAGGTCCGGGGCCCCTCCTCCCCCTCCCGGGGAAGGGAGGGCTACACGGACGACCGGCGCGGCAGTAAATTGATTGTTTGATTGTTTCCTTGGGATTGTAGGGAGTTTCTACCCCTCTGTTTGGTTTTTTGTTGTAGCTTCTTACCATGTGGGGTTTGTTTTGTTATGCCTACCTTTCTGGGTGCCTAACCCCGGTCGATGGCAGATAAGGAAAACCCCCAACCATAATGGGGTTTTCCAGGGCCATTGCTCCCTGAAACCTCTCTGAAGGGGCCAGGTTCTGGCACTGGTCCCGGTAGGTCTGAACTCCATAGCTAATGTCCTGGTCTAACATAACATACATTAGTCCGATAAGCTCCAGGGAGCCTCCGGGGCTTACCCAGAAAATGGCATTTCGTTACATTCAACACTGGTTTTTTTCTTCCTACATAAAGTCTCCCTGGTATATATGGGTATTGCTCTATTCATGATGGCATTCTTTGGATTTTATTTGATTGGTTCCTTTGATACAGAAACTTAGGCAGTCTCTATTAAACATTTCTTCTTGTTTAGTGAATTTTTACACAGCTTCAGATGGAAATACCGTACTGGTCTTTGTAATTATCAGAGATACACAGCTTTGGGATATTTCTGCAATTTCTTGCATGATTATATTTGCATGTTCCATTTGTTCTTCCTGATAACCCATATTTCATACACCCCATACATAAAGTTAGGAGGTTCCAATTTCATGCTCGATTATTATGGTTGATCTGTAATACACTGTGTTGGCTCTGTGCTGAAAGAGTTAGGTCAAGATCTTGCCTATTCATACTGGTGCTTTGTCACCTCCTTAACTGCTTCTAATATTTCTTTCTCTCTGGACATTTGTGCATGGGTTAGCTGCATATCCTCCTTGCACTTTTCTATATCCTATGTAACCTCTTTATCTTTTCTGATGCAAGCTCTTTTCTCTTTTGTGGTGAGGCACAGTGAGTCAGTTGTGTGCACACGTTCTACTACCTTGGTGGTGAGCCAAAGTAGAAGGAGGGTGGAGTATGGGTAGGACACGGTTGTGGTGTGCAGGGCAATGAGTCACACACATGCTAGTGCAGCACTACTTCAAGGAGAGAGAGAGTACTCTACAGTACATTATACACTGTCATTTTCCAATAGAAGAAAGCAATTTTTGGTTTATTGCACAGATTATCAGATCTCATAAGCAACATCACACAGTGGTGAGTACTAGGCGAGTGCAGTAATGTTTGTATCAGTGATGTCTTGTGAAGTCACTTACAGTATTGTTTACTGCTGCTGTGATAAGAATACCACCCTATGTTCTTGCACTCGCTCTGCTGCAGGCTGTTGTGTTGTCGTTAAAGATTCACTGGGGCAGATGAACTCGTGATTAGTGTAGCTGTAAGCAGTGATGCAATTCTACCACATAGCTTGGGCTGGGAGAGTGGGTTTGTTGGCAGGAGGCATTGTCAGTCATAAGAGTGCTTGTTGGTTAGTGAAAGAGGTTGTAGAACTAACTTCTATGGCCTTTTCTTCTTTATTAAAAAAGATATATGGTATGGATAACATATATACGAATTATACAGCCATGTAGCTAGTTACTGTGCATGTGAGTGTGCTCACATGCACAGTAATGTGAGCACACTGTGCTCACTAAAGGATGGGTCTGATCCATCCTCAATACGGGTGCACAACGACTACCCTGTGTGAAGAATGCTGACCCAGCATAGGTCTCAAGGATGATAGGTGTTGCTAAGCATGGCTGTTAACCACACTGAAGGTTCCCCAACAACTACTGCCACCACAAATCTATTACTACCACCACCACCACTATTGCCACTGTCACCACTACCACCACTGTTACTACAACTACCATATCACAGTACTACTACAGTACTACTATTACCACCACCACTAACATTATTAATACTAGCACCAACAATACCACCACTACTAATACTACAACTTCCACAATCAATACTACCACCACCAATATTACTACTTTCACTACTATTACTACATCCACCACCACCACCACTACTACCACCACTAATACCATCAATACTACTACTACCACCACCAATATTACTACTACCACCACCAATATTACTACTACCCCCACCACTACTAATACTACAACCACCACCACCAACATTGCAGTTGATGTTGCAACTGATAACGTTTGAACAGGTTTGTTACTGACACAGGTTGTATGCATAAGCAATTTGACATTGTTTAAGCATGTAGGGCTGTAGGTATGGAAATGTTGACCAACAAAATTACTTTTTGCAGACATCAGAGGAAGCTGTACTGCCACCATCCTCTGGGAGCTCTCTGCCTCCCCTGGCCCAGCCACAGCTCTCACTATACCCCCACATTCATAGCACCCCCCCAGGAAGTGACATAGTAGGTGTGGGACAGTCAAGAGAAGAGCTGGGACCTATTCCTCCTGCACCCACCACAAAGCCGCCCATCACAACAAACCCTTACGTGGTGTGATTTGTTTCTTAATTCTAGTTTTGGCATGATCTGACTTACTTTGCATGTGGATGTGGCTGTGCAGTAAAGCTTATACTCAGACTTAAGATTGTAAATTATGGATAGTTTGTGAAGTTTACACTTTCAAAGGTTTGATTATGCTTTTTGGAAAGGTTGGGCCAGCAATATGCATTTTACCATCCCCCTCCCCCTGCCTTTTCAAAAGTATCTTCTCAAGTAGTGTATGGGAGGAAGGTAGGTTACTGATTTATGATCGTGTACTCTGCAGAATTCCATCTTTTCTTAGTAACTGCAGTTTGTAGCAACTTCTGTTATTAACTTAGAAAACTTTGGTTGACTGACACACAATAATTGTGAAAAAATCTAAATGTTTTGTCATAAATAAAATGAAATATTAGATCTTAAAGATTTATGTATTTTTTATTAGGTATCCTGGATATCTTATAGTTCCATTAAATTATTGTTTCCCCGTTTAAAGGATACCTGATTAATCAGGCTGTGACCTGTGTGTCAGACTGAAAGCAGCCAAGTCAAACAGCCTAGTTGATCACACCAGCAACCAGGAGGCCTGGTCGGAGACTGGGCTGCAGGAACGTTGATCCTCGAAATCATCAACAGGTGGTCAACAGGTGGCCTGTCACTTGCAATGAATTTGTGATAATTTACGAAATCTCTTTGCTTGTCAGCTGAAACTTGTCAAAATTTTCCTCAACAAGAAAATTGAGTAAAATAAGTTTTATTCATTTAAAATACGATTGAGAAATTCAAGGGTATGTGAATTCCATGACCAATTTCACAGGTTTTTCAATATGCACACCTTGTGACCCATCACACGTCAAGTCAGTAGTCTAGCTCCTGCCAAACACCCTGCAGCATGTCTTTGGGAACAGTCTCCAGTGAGGCAGTGATCTGTGCTTGAGTTCCTCTAGGCATGTAGGAAGACGGGGGGAAACATAAACCAATCCCTTCGCATAGCCCCAGGGAAAAAATTTGCAAGGTGAATGTGGTGGCCATTTCAGTAGCACATTGTCATCACCATTGTACAAAATGAGGATTTCAGAGAGCTGGACCCAATGCCAATTCCAGAGCACACGATAGATATCCCAAGACAAAGTGGGAAAATTACTCGAGGGGCTAGAAAGAAATAAAGCAGTTGGACCAGATAGAACTTCACCTTGGGTACTGCGAGAATGTGCAACTGAGCCTAGTATTCCACTCTAATATTACAGACATCCTTGTGCACAGGAATCTTAGCAGATACAGTGTATGGAAAAAGCAAACGTTGTTCCAATCAATAAAAATGGTGGCTGAGAAGATCCTCTAAATTATAGACCCATATCATTAACAAGCGTGGTAGTCAAAGCACTAGAAACAATAGTTAATGCCAAATGGGTAGAACACCTGGAGAGTAATGACATTATAATGGACAGAGAGTATGGTTTTCGAACAGGAAGATCCTGTGTAACAAATCTTCACCAGTTTTTATGATAAAGCCACAGAGATTTTACAGGAAAGAGATGGTTGGGTTGGCTGTCTCTCTCTCGACCTAAAAAAAAGCTTTTGACACAGTTAAAATCGGTAATCGGCTGTAATCAGAGGCAATGTGTCTGACTGGAAGAGTGTTACTAGTGGAGTACCACAGGGTTCGGTTCTTGTACCAGGAATGTTCATAGTATACATAAATGATCTACCAGAAAGAATACAGAATTATATAAACATGTTTGCTGATAATGCTAAGATACTGGGAAAGGTAGGAGATGCCGACAATTGTATTGCCCTCCACATTAATCTAGATAAAATAAGTGCTTTGAGTGTCATGTTGCAAATGGAATTCAATGTGAATAAATGCTGTGTTATGGAATGTGGAATCGGAGAAAATAGACCGCACACAAAATTATGTGGAAAGGCATTAAAGAACTCTAATATAGAACGAGAGCTAGGGGTTGGTTTTGGATAGTAAGCTGTGACCAGAGAAACATACAAAGAACATTGTGAGAGGAGCCTATGCGTCGCTTTCTAACTTCAAATTCATTTTTAATTCCATGTATTTTGAAGTACCAAAGAAACTGTTCATGACTTGAGACCAAAATTGACATGTGCAGTTTGATGCCCATATCTCAAGAAGCATATCAATAAATTGGAAAAGGTGCTGGGGCATGCTACAAAATGGCTTCCAGAACTGAAAAACAAGAGTAACGAGGATAGGCTAGAGGCGTTAAATATACCATAACTAGAAGAAAGAAGAAAAAGAGGTGAAATGATCACCACTTACAAAATAATAACAAGAATTGACCAAGTTGACAAGAATTCCTGAACCCAGCAACTTTTTTCTTTTGCAAACAGAGTGGTAGACGGTTGGAACAAATTAAGTGAGAAGGGGGGTGGAGGCCAAAACCGTCCGTAGTTTCAAAGTGTTATATGGCAAAGAGTACTGGGAAGACAGAACACCACGAGCGTAGCTTTCATCCTGTAACTACACTTGCGCAATTACCAGCATACCCATTCCATATCTCTGGCAGATTCTCACTGAGATAAGCCCACACCAGTTGGGCTTCGACCATTACACTAATTGATTGACAGTTGAGAGGCGGGACCAAAGAGCCAGAACTCAACCCCCGCAAGCACAACTAGGTGAGTGTACAGTGAACTTCCAGTAAGGTGGAGCCCCGTCCTCTTGAAAATGAAGTGTTCAGGTTCATTTGCTCGTTCAGGTCTTTAAGGCCTGAACGAGCTGCAGTTTGTAGTGTCATTAACAAACGTTTCATTGCGGTATGCCAAACTATTGTTGGAGGAATCTGAGCTTCCAGACTTGCTCTTCCTATGGACTTCCTGGGGCTTCACAAAAAAAAATGTTTTCGGTACCCGCTCGAACATTCTTCCGATACTGGTGGTCATCCAGATCTTTTTTTCCTCGCACAGACAGCCTTCCTCTTTGAACGTTTTGTGCTATGCAAAACAAAATCTGTTTTGCAGTTGGTGCATATTAAGTGAATTTTCTCATAAATGAACGCTGCACAGTCTTGTTTGACTGAGCATAATCTTAACACAAAATGCAGTTGTTTCTACACATTCTGTTAAAATTTGAGATCATTTGACCGAGAATTGGTTAAGGTATTAGATTACAAATCTATAAACATTTTTCTGAAATGCCCTATATTTACAATCTTATTTCAATGTCTGATTTGCTTTTTCCTCATCTTGTTTAGTTTATTGCAGTACAATATTATTATTCAACAGTGTGTCTAATGAGAAATTTATATAATAAAATGTGTAGAACATTCAAATACTTTAATTTATTCGTGTCATTAAGATCTGCATCATATTAATGTATGTGCTTAGAACAATGAAACTCATTGTTTTTGTTGTTATTACATTATATACACACTATGAATAACTGTTTACATTTTTCTGCACCATAATGAACCACTAAACAGTTGTGGTGGGTGTGGTAATGAAATTCAATCTGGCATCGTCAGCTACTCAGCTGATGACGCCACCTGACTGCAAAAGGCCTCCCAATGTTCTACGTACATTTCTACAACACTTCTTTTATCAGGATCATTTAATCATAAATGTGACTTACTTTCCACAAGTTTATTTTCTAATAAACATGAGGTCCTATTTCATGATGCATAGATGCACGAAACCATGGCTGTGCACTGTGAATGTTGGCCTTCTGCTGTAAACATCATAACAACTTTATGTTCACTGATATCGGAACCTTGTAAATAATCACTCACAGTTAGGATCTTTAATGACGATATTATTACAAAATAGTCTGTCATTTATTTATTTCACCATTTTTAACACTATCGCGCACCGGGCAGGCGCGCGGTCAACTTAGGGGTCATGTACCGAACGTGCGGGTAAGCGCGCGGTGACACGTAAATGTGTATACTCGTTTCAGCTTTCTCACCTTAATTCTCGTGCTACGTCGCTCGTTTTGGTATCATTGTGTTCGCAATTAAATTCCCTAAAGGTGTGTATAAATATAATGTCCAAAAGCCTGGCGTGACTCCCAACAGCAAAGCCTAAAGTCGGCAAAAGTTACCTGTGAGCGCACAAAATCGGTAACATGTGCATACTCGTTCCATTTTTCTCACCTTAATTCTCGTTCTACGTCGCTCGTTTTGGTATCATTGTGTTCACAATTAAATTCCCTACAGACGTGTATGAATATAATGTACAAAAGCCTGGAGTGCCTCTCCGCAGAAAAGCCTAAAGTTACCCGTGAATGAGCACCAATTTGTACACTGCAACCTAATGTGTATACTCGTTCAATTTGATAACATCAAATTTCGTGATACGTCTTTCATTTTGGTATCAAATTGTTCGCAATAAAAAGGCGCATATTTTAAAACTAGTCCCAGAATAATAGAGCAATAACTGGAATTTTAACAAATATTTTAATTCTGGATGCTCATCATCACAAAATTATTTATATCTTTCCAGTGTTCTGGCATAAATTTTTGTGTTACATCTTTCATTTTGAACAATATCAAATTGTTAGCGACGTAAAGGCGCGCATTTTAAAACTAGTCTCAAGATAATAGGACAATAAATAGAATTTTAACAAATATTTTAATATTTTGACCAAAAGCCTATTTATAATCTTTCAAGTGTTCGGACATCAAGTTTCATGTTATGTCTTTCATTTTGGTATCAAATTGTGTGCAATCTAAAGGCGCTTATTTTGATACTATCCCGAGGTCGATTGGATAAAAAATGAATTTTATACAAATATTTTTTGTAGTGGACGCATGTCCATTCCAAAGTTAGGACCCGGGAGAAAAATAATGGACGCGAGTCCGGTCCAAAGTTACCGATAGTGTTAAGTGATGCTGTGGGCACAAGCTGTGGTTGTGCTGTGAGCTGCTGCTGCATCTGCTACCCATGGTCACTTGCTCAGTTCTGAGGCTTTTACACCCAGGAGGGGTACCCATGATTTGGTTTTCAAAAAGTCATCTGTTTACTGGGCCTGAAAGAACAGATGTGAGCCCCATTTAAGAACGGACTTTAAAATCTTGCGCAGTATTTAAAATCATTCCTCATTGACTGCACAGTGGAGTCATAAATGGTGTAATTGTGCCTTATGGACTTGTGCATGTAATGGATTAAAAAATTTATGGGTTTTACTTAGTTTTTTTACCATCGTCATTTCATTTTGAAATTTTTCACCAAACTGTGATCAGTTTTAAATTAAAATATTACCATTCCTGACACTAAAATGCATGAATTGTGCTCCAACAGTGAACATTTCGATGATGCTAGTAGCATGCATCATCTTTGTGAAATTTCAGACAATCACATTTTTTTCATTGTTTGGAATACAGTGCATGAATAGGTTATCAGGGGAGCAGCCAGTGAGCACCTCATCCAACTACTTACCACTCAAAACAATAATTACTTTTCTTGTGAATTTTTTCATTGTTCTTTGCAAATTACCTGCCAGAAAAGAGTGAAAGTTTTTTTCTTTTTATTGTGATGTACATTGATAATGAATGCACATTTACACATTTCTGGAAACCTGAGGCGGCGAGCAGAGAAAAACTTCAAACCGATATAAATATAGTCTTCAACTGGGAAGCAGAAAATAACATGATTTTTAACATTGACAATTTCCAGTTATTTAGGTATGGAAAAAATAAGAACCTAAAGGAAATACAGGTTAGAAGACACATCTCCTCATAGAAGGAAAATTAGGTGCAAAGGATGTCTGAATATTGTTGTAAGGCAACCTGACATTAAATGTCTGGGCACAACAAATCCAACATATTGTCAGCCAGAAAAATTGTTGGAGGTGTTTTGAGAACCTTAAAATCCAGTGATTCCACCACAATTCTTTTGCTATTCAAATCACTTGTGCTTTCATGCCTTGAGTACTTCTTGGTACTCATTTCCCCTTTCAAACCCGGCAAGATTTTTGAATACAGAGAACATGTATGGCATGAATAGTATGACATGACTCAGTAGTGCGGCTATACTAGGAAGATGTAATGTGGCATTAAAAAATTAATGCCAAGTTCACTTGGCATTAAAAAGCATTAGCCTTTGCAGTGTGAAAATTGCACTGGAATAATGGAATACTAAAGCAAAAAATTGACTATTTACTCTAATATGAAAATGAACAAATAACATACGAAAAATATACAACACCCTGAGTTGACATACTTGACTATCACACATGAAAAATAATAAGTCAGACATATATATACAAACTTATGTTAATACAAAAAAAAAAAGAGTGACACTGAAATTAGTTGCATAATAATATTTAAGACATGCACACAAAGAAGCGGGAGGGAAGCGACATGCAGAGGCAGTAGTGTTGATTTCCCCGAGTACTGGAAGAGACTGCCGAGGTGACGGAGGGCATGGGTATTTATATCCCCTGATGGTGATATCAAGTCCTTTGTCACCGAGGCTTGGAACGATGAGCCGGCAGTGTAACATGTAGTTACTTACGCACAACAAGGAACCAGCAGGTCATGCAGCCACCACCACGCTGGGCTCTCGGGTGGGGTGGAGGGTGTACTGGTGGTGGTGTCCAGAAGTTTGTATGGGTTGAACTCCATACCGGTTGTAATACACGGTATGCAGAGTGATGAACAAGGAAGGCGAGAAGAAAGAGGCAGTTTCCTCTGCTATCCTGGGGAATTGTGTGACAATAGACACGATAAAGCACCTAAATTATTGGAATTGCCTCATAGCACTCAAAATGTTCTCTCTAGAGAGGAGAAGAGAGAGCAAAATATCAATGTGCTGGAGTGACAAATATGGCAACAAATGCAGCATAGATCAAACTAAGAAGAGCCATTAGGTACAATTAGAGAAGACTATAAACATCAGATGTCCATGGGTTTTCAATATTCTCCAACAAATATGCAAAATATTGTTTGAACAAAAGTAGAAATGTTAAAAAATTTATTAGACAAGTTTCTGCAGGAAGTGCTGGCTTATAATGGACAGGTGAGCCTGCAAGCTATGCTAAGCAACAGCCTTCTAGATCAAATTATCATAAGTCAAGCCTGGCTCCAGGCTAGGCTTTAGCAGTAGAAGAACTCATAAACCACTCCAGGTATTTTCCAGGTATACTTCATACTCAAAATAACGGAGGAGGAAGATAGGATTCCCTCTCCCTGCAGCATAGATATAGATACACATGACATCCACCTCAGGCAGCCTTCCTTCAGAACTATTTGTAAACACCATTGGGGATTTTTGCACTGCAACAAACCTGGCAAAACAAATAGGTAGTGTGTGTGTGTGATAAGTGTGTTGGTCACTGTACCAGTATGCAGCTTAATTGAACCCTTTCCATGTCAAAGTTGTGGCAGCTTGAACCAGCACTTGCCATATTAAGTACTAAGTGGGATAGCTTGAAAATCAAGGCCTTTGTACCTTTTAAAGGCACAATTCTCTGCAGTACAATCAGTTGCTCATATTCCTACCCTTTGTTTACAGTCTTTCCAGGTTTTCCTTACCCTAAGGTTTAGGTAGAATGTCAGGAAATTGGGCTTGGGGGGGGAGGGGGTTTGTTGTGCTGTTGGTGGTTCTATGTGGTTTCTGGAGTTTGTTAGATAAGGTGTGGCCTGGTAATCTCTTTTTGCTTATACCCAATTGTGCCTGAAAACATTTTTGGGTTTATGTAGTGCACTTTTTCTCTACGTATGGGGCTGAAGTGGGTAATCTAGTGTCTAGCACCAGTAGACCCAACAGGAATAGTTTGAAGAGTTTCCTGCCGCACAGTAGTGAAATGTTGACCTGGCCAGACAATGGCGGTAGTAACCAGAGGTCAGTAGGCTCTTGGCTTAGGGAGCAACTGGGTGTGCTGCACATAACAGTGCTCTCCTGTGCACTCAACAGCTAGATTGTTTTAACATGTAATCAGACCACCCAAAAACCTCTTGGATGTCAGGCTGGTCTTGGATGACAAAAATGTTGAACTCTGTGGATGTATAAATTGGCAACAAAATAAATGGTGTTAATATCTGTGTTAGCATGCACGGTATATTCATTGATTTAGAAATTATTTGAAAATTTATTATTGCTGTTTAAGATTATATTACTAATTTATTATAAGCTTCTTTATATCATTTTGATTACTTATTCATTAATATGTTTACAAATTACTCTTAAGAAACTTAAGAAATTACTCTTATTACTCTTAAGAAATTACAGTACTTTAAAGTTATTGATAGACATGATAGTGATGCAAGTGATCAAGGGAAAACTAGAAAGGTATTAAAACTAGCACCCCAAGCTTTCCTTGCATCACATTACTATTTCTCTTATAATGTATAAAATGTCTTTGTCCATGTTAAAATAGGTTAAAATAACTAAATTTTCTTCTACAGGGAAGCGACTTATTGACAGAGCAGCTGATGCGTGAATGGGAAATGGTGTATGGAGACACACTCACTCCCCCGGGCTCACACCCCATGATGCCCCCACCACAAGCTGTCCTACAAACATATGAGTATGTAATGATTTGATGTATTAATTCAGTTTACATAGATTCTGTATTCTCGTATAATAAGTCATGTTAACACCTTCACGTTCCAATGATGTTAAAACGCGTCGTCCACATTCTGGCAATAAACGTTCCAATAATGCTAAAATGCAGGTGATGAGTCACAATAACGTGGCTGAAGTATGTTGACCAGACCACACACTAGAAGTTGAAGGGACGACGACGTTTCGGTCCGTCCTGGATGATTCTCAAGTCGATTGTGATGAGGAGGTAGGGTCAGGCAATAAATAGGCAAGAGAGAGCTGAGGAGGAAAGTCAGGTGTAGGGGATAGTACTATTATAGTACTACTATAATTCTAGGGGAATTAGGGGGTACTACTATAGTACTAGGGGATAGTACTATTATAGTACTACTATCCCCTACACCTGACTTTCCTCCTCAGCTCTCTCTTGCCTATTTATTGCCTGACCCTACCTCCTCATCACAATCGACTTGAGAATGGTCCAGGACGGACCGAAACGTCGTCGTCCCTTCAACTTCTAGTGTGTGGTCTGGTCAACAATGCTAAAATGCATCGGTCAGATTGCTATTTGTAAAGATTCATATATTCATTGCTGTCATTGATAATCTATTATAAATTCACTTTAGTTTTTACATATAGAGAAACCAGTTGCAAACATTTTGACACCAAATTTATAGTTTTAACCCTACAAATAGCTTAGAAAATGTAGAATGATTATAAACATCTCTGGGCCATAACCCCTTGAGGGGTCCCTGAAGCTATCACACTGATTCAGTGCCATACAACTAGGCACTATCAGTTGCGGAGTTCTTATTGCCCAACCGGGGACTACAAGCTAGAACCTGGCCCTCTCAGAAGGGCATAGGGAGTGGTGGCAATATGAACACCTTACAGTTAATTAATCATGTCTGCCACCACCAGGGAAGGCACCCAGGAAATTAATGAAACTAAACAGACTACTGCATGGTTAGAACAAAACAGCAGCCTCAAAAATTGCCAAAAGAACCCCCCCCCCCCCAACAGTGGAAACAAACCACCAAAATTTTGTGAAACGATTGTGAACTAGTTTGCCCCACCACCACCCCCATCAATGAGGGGAGAAGGGAGGTGGACCGGGTCAGCTGGCTCTCCCTACCCTCAGTTCTTGCGCTGATGTAGCATGGTGTGGGTTGCTCTCTCGGTTCATTCTGACTCCAGTCTTCTGTTTTTGCTAATTGGTGTTTGCCTTTGGGGTTGTTCTTATACACATTTGTCTAGCGAGAGCCAGTAGCTATGGAATGCTTGGAGCTGCAATGGGCTCAGGGTTTTCTTCCCGTGCACGATCAGGGTTCTCTTCTCTGTGGTGCTCAGGATAGTCCTTGTAGAGGGTCTCCTCACTTGGGGTCACCCTCACCCTGGTTTGGTAAGCAAGTAGTCTGTGATCGTCTGCCTTTCAATAGGTTTGGGGGTGTTTTTGCTGGTGGAGCGCACTGTCGTTCGCGCGACATAATCAGAGTGCCGGTGAGGCCACCAGTTATTATCTGGGAGTTGCTTGTTCTCTGCAGTTTGGTCCTGGGGGACTTTGGGCATTTGTTTACTTTTTTCAGTTGTTACTTTTCCTATTTGTGCTTGGTGAATATTTTTTGCCTTATTAGGCTTAGCCTAATGGTTGAACCCCCCCTTGTTGCCCCCTTTACTTTTTCATTGGCTTTGGGCGGCTTGGGGTTGCCTATTCTGGAAGGTTTCGGTGCCTGAGCTTCCTGCAGGGCTCATTCACCCTGCAGGCACTGGAACGGGTCTACTATGGATACCTCTTCCAGGTCTGTTCTCGCCTTGTACGAATTTGAGGGTGTTTGTCGCTTGTGCCACCTGGTGATGATCATATGTTCTGCCTCTAACATGCTGCCTGTTGGGTCAGTGAAACCTTCGACCTTGAGTCATGGGTGTCTTGCACCTACCATGTGGCTTTTCTCACCTATTCACTTCTAGAGGTTCAGAGCCTTAGGCAGTGACAGTTTGGCATTTAAGGTTCTCAGTTTTGTAGCAGTCTAGGTTGTGTGCCTAGTTAGATGCCCCAGATATGCCCTGTTTGGTGTTTTGGGACTCAGATTTGAAGGTGTTGGTCAATTCGACCGTGGTTTAGTCTGCTCTTCCTCTTCCTTGCCTAGTGGGCCGATTTTGCCCTTCTCCCTCCAACCCCCCCCCCCCCCCCCCTTTCCTTTGCTTCCGGCTTTCTTTTGAACCGGAAGCAGGGGGGGGAGTGGAAATCTTGAGGGGTTTTTGATTTGGGGTGGGGTTTAACTCAGGATTTGACTTAGTCTGATCCTGGGGTTGCCCCTGTCTAACACGTGTGCAGAGGCAGTTGAGCCTCTTGATGCTGCCAGGACTTCTGGATCTTTCCAGCTGACCTTTTTCCTTTGAGGCCTTTCCCTTGGGTTCTGCTCTTCCTTCCCGGAAGGTGGGTGTGGACAGGGGCTCTGCCCCGTGGCCGCCCTCTGCGGTTCTCGGGGCAAGTCGGATTGGAGCCTTGGGGTCCCTTTTGATCCTTGGTGGGCCCTTGTATCTTCTGCAGTCTTTTGTTGCAGGGTGTGGGGTTTCCCCCACACAACTTTCCCGGTATGAATTTGAGTCAGGTGTGCCTTTTCCCAGGATTCATTCCTGTGCCCCTTCGGGTCTGGATTCGTCCTTCTGGCGGTACGAACTAAGCCATTAGTTCGTACCTCTGGTGCAACCCGGTCTATACCTCGTTTGTGGAACCAAGTTCGTTTGAGTTTGGTTCTTCTTTCCCTTATTGGGTACATTGTAAGAGTCCAGAGTCATCTTAGCTAGCAGACTGTCCTTTGTACTCCTTTGGGGCTTGGTACGGGTTTTGCAGTAACCACACACTTAACTGGAGTGAGGTGCCTTCGGTGTTGCAGGTCTCTTATGTTTGCCTCTTCGATCCTGCCCTTTCCTGTGTTGTAGGTCTTTTGCAGCTACATGTTTATGTTCCTCATTGGTCGGTCACCTTGGTTGCCGGCGACCTTCATGCCCATTCGCACTTGGCTTTAGTCATGCTTTCCTGAGCCTCCTCAAGCTTCATTCTGACTGGCTCGAGGAGGATGTTGGGACACTTGGTGCTGGCTCAAGGAGGATGTTGGGACACTGGTGCTGGCTCGAGGAGGATGTTGGGACACTTGGTGCTGGCTCAAGGAGGATGTTGGGACACTTGGTGCTGGCTCAAGGAGGATGTTGGGACACTGGTGCTGGCTCAAGGAGGATGTTGGGACACTTGCTGCTTGCTCGAGGAGGATGTTGGGACACTTGCTGCTGGCTCGAGAAGGATGTTGGGACACTTGATGCTTGCCCGAGGAGAATGTTGGGACTCTTGGTGCGATCCCTCGTGTGGAGGTTCTTAGTTCTTATCTTAGTTTTAAGCTGTTTGCTCTGATTCTCCAGGAGTCAATATTTGTTTTTCGTATCGCCTGTCTCACATGTCGGCAAGCTGTGCTGGCCCAGTTTTTGGACTCGGTATGGGCCCTAGCTCCCTCTTTTGCTTCCCCCCTTTTGTTCTTTCTTGTTTCCTGAGGACCTTGTCTCTCAGTTCTTGTGGCTGTGACTGTTGGCTGCCATCCTGTGTCGGACTTATTGTGTATGCATGGGGGTCGTTCTTGCCTTTCACAAATATCCAGACGAGCCAGGGCTTCACCTGCTGTTTGTCAAGGTGCGTCGTCTGTGGTGCCTGCAGCTGGCTCAGATGTGAGTCCCTGGGCTTCGCCTGGTCGGTGCAGTGCTCGCTCTGCTCAAAACGCAGGCTCTCTGGTTCATGCCAGTCCTTTCGTTTTTTGCCCCTTTGATGGGGTAGGGGAAGGGGAGCTTGCTTGGTTTGCCAGCTCTTGGTCCTGCAATTTGTGGGCATTTTGAGTTGTTTCATGCAGTCTGCTATGGTGTTGGTTTATCCCTCCTCTTTCGAGGAGGACAGGAACTTTTGGGTCAGGCTCGCTCTATTTACCTTCTTCAGGTCGTCTCGGAGAGGGTAGCTTTGGGCATGGTCGAAACGACTTCTTTTTTTTTTTGTTTTTTTTTTGTGGGTCTCCCCATTTCCGGTCCCAAAATGGGATTGTTTGGGCCTCTAGTTCCTTCTCGACCTTTCAGATTGAACAGTTTATTCCTTGTCCCTATCTTTGGATGACCACATTGTCCCCGATCTGTCTTGTTCTCGAGCCAGGCATTTGGATGATTTCCCCAGTTTTCCAGGATACATATTGGCGTGTCCCCATCCATCCAAGGTTCAGGGATTAGTTAGGTTTTGGGATGGGTTAGTAGGCATTCCACTTTCGGGTTTCTCCTGTTCGGTATGATTTTGGCACCTCCCATTTTTTGCATGTTTAACTCGGGCCGTGGTGGCCCACCTTCAGTTATTATGTGTTCAGATGTTGGCCTACCTCGTGACTACCCCAGCCGGTCTGCTTGTCTGATAGCCAGGGTTCTTGTTCTTTCCCTGCTCGCTAGGTTCGGGTTCCTGGTGACCTGGTAGAAGTCCCAGTTTGTTACATCCCAGGTTCGAACCTGGTTGGGCCGGGTTTGGTATTTGCGGTCAGCATCGCTTTCCTTGCTTCTGGTGGCCCTGCTCCGGCTGCAGCAACTCTGTATTTTGGTGTTGAGAGGGAGCCGGGTAACTCTGCAGTTGCTCGAGTAGTTGTGTGGGGGACTTTTGAGATGGGACTTTTGCCATTCTCAAAATATGGCCAAAATCGTTGATTTTGATCAGATAGTTGAAGAAGAACTTTTGCCCATCTCATTTTCCTTTGGGATTTGGCCTGGAGGTCTGTTCTGGTTTCTTCGAGGCAGCCTTTTCTCCTCTCGCAATCGCTGGGAATGGACTCTGGAGGCTCTGCATCGCTAGCTTGGTCTTGGGGTTTTTTGAAGTTCTGTTCCCTGCTGCTTTTTTCCACTCTTGCTAGATGTTTTTCCTGGGTGCCTCAGGCCTTTCTTTCCAGCACTTACTTGTCATGCCGGGGTTGTTGGCCTCCTTCCCTTCATTGGGCGTACTGTGCAGTTTAGATGTTTGTGGCCATGTGGCAGGCGCTGTGGTGACTTTGGATTCCTCTAGCCTCTGTGACCTGACTCCATTTGGGGTGTTTCCCTGTGGTTCTCCAGAGGGGGGTGGGAGGAGGGTCTCTTCTGTCCTTGTCTCTTTGGGGCAGGTCACTCGAGTAGCTCATCTGCTTGGTTCTTGGGTTGGCTTCTGTGCCTTCCCGCTCAGAGTGTCTTGACATGCTGACTGTTGGTCTGTCTAGGTTCCTTCCTGGTTCCATGGTATGGACCGTCGGGAACACTTTCTTACTCTGGCTTGTCGGATGTTCGGGCGCCCAGACGTCAGCCTCTTCATGTCAATGCGGCACTGGTCTCTGACTGTAAGGCCTCTCGCTAGATACTTTTTGGCTGGACTGGTTGAGATGGGAGGGGTATTGCCTCCTTCCCCATGTCTGGTTGTTGCTCTGGGTTCTGGTGTTGTTGGAGTATATCAGGAGGATGGTGATCATTCTAGCACCTTGGTGGCCGGCCCGGCCTTGGTTCTGGTGCTGCTTGCTCCGGTGTCTGACGTGAGCATTTTTCTGTGGCTCCACCTTTTTTCGAAGGGATCGCTTAGTGGTTTAACCACTAACCACTTCGCTTAGTGGTTCGTTAGTTTAACTGGCTTCATTGGTTTAACTTTCTCCACTCTTCGTGTCTGGGGTTTTGAAGCATGTGGGTCACCCTTGTGGTGGTCAGGTGGCTTGTTAAAGGTGTCCCACCTGCAGTCTTTTTCCCGGTGACAGTTAGCAGTCTTTTGGCATTCCTTCCGCTTATTATGTCCCTTCATCATTGTTCTTCAGCTTCTGAGGTTTGGTACTTACTTTCTTGGCTGTTTCTTGCTCAGTTTCTTTTGCCAAATACAGTTGCCTCTTCTCGTGCAGCATTGGCGGAGCCGCTCCAGCTTGCTTTCTGGGTGGTTGCCTCTTTTACCCTGCAGAAGTTTTGCAGGCCCCTGAGCCTGCGGTCCCTTCACCGGGTTCTTCTTTCTTCTACTCAATTTATGGTGGCCCCTTTGGTCTGGATTTGGTTTTGTTCTTTTGGCCCTGGTAGGCTTTTCGTTAGGGTGCTGCCAGCTTCTTCTTTACTGGCAAAGACTTAGTCTGCTTATTTCCAGAGAGGTCCTTTGGTTATGGATTTTTGGTTGGCTCCACCAGGGGGTGTTTCATGCAATTTGTCCAGTGGCAGCATCATAACACTGCCTTTGGGCTACCAGTTCTTCTTCAGTGGACTCTATGGGTTGATCCACTTTCTCTGGCTCCCTGTTCCAAGGCTCACAATTATTACATCGTCCGCAGTGTCTTATTACCTAACCAGCCTGTGATCTACTTTCATTCCCATGATATCTGAAGCTATGGGGCTCTGCCAGCTGTGTTTGCGAATATGTCTTGGTCCAATATTCGGGTTTTGGGGTTTTGGTGGTCAAACAGGATCTTGGCAACCTGGTATCTCGTGAAGGTTCCTGGCCTTCAGCGGTCTAACGATGTCTTAGGACATACGTCATGAACAAAGGTATCTTTTTGTTTTGATACCTGCTGCGCTGCCTCCTCCCTGGTAAGTGCCTTTTTTTCTTCTCTGTGGGTAGTTAGCTTCAGGGAGCCTTAAGGGGCTCCCCTTAAAAAAACGGCATTGAATGTAATGAAACACTAATTTCTGGGTGAGCCCTTGAGCATCCCTGACACCCCCAGGAAGTCGGTGTGTTCCTTCGTCATAAGAACTGTGGGTAGGGCGAGCCGACTGACTTGGTCTGCCTCCATCCTCCCCCCCAAAGTAGGGGTAGAGGTGGGGCAAACTAGCTCGTGCTAGTTTCACAAAATTTTGGTAGTTTTTATTTTTGTTTTTGAGGCTGCTGTTTTGTTGTAACCATGCAGTAGTCTGTTTTGTTTCACTAACTTTCTGGGAGCCTTCCCTGGTGGTGGCAGACATGACTAAATGTAAGGTGTTCATATTGCCACCACACTCTCTGAGGGGGCCAAGTTCTGGCTCGTAGTCCCCAGGAGGCTAAGAACTCTGCGACTGATGGCACTGATCTCTGTATGATAGCTTCAGGAAGCCACCGGGGCTCACCCATTAATTGTCATTTTATTTAATTGAACACTGGTTTTTTCTCATCACTGAACGGTTAGTGAGCGGCCAACAGAGCTCAGAATGTTCAGTCAAGAAGGTGCAGCACAGCCAAACTCCCAAAGTGTTAAGCTATCCCCCATTTATTAATGTGTTTCTGCTTGGTTATCCAAATATGTCTTATTTGATTAAATTTTTTTGGTGTTTTCTAATAGAGAAAATGCTATTAGAGAAGTAGTATTGTTTTTAAGTTAGTAATTTATATAAAGTAATATGCTAACTGAAATAAAGTTTACAGTTTTGTAGGTTTATATTTATTTATATGTTTACTTCTATACTTAACACAGGACTGATCCATCAAGCCTCGTAAGTGGCGTGGAAACCCTACGTATCAGTTCCTCACGACCATCATACACTCGCACCATGGTGGATCCTTCTTTGCCATATGTGCCTGATTCTCACGCCACTGCCCGAGCACATACTACCATTCTTCCCAGCAGCCAGCCTTCATCAAGCACTGCCAGTCATCCTGTATCATCAACATCTTGTCATGCATCCAAAGTTCCTGTGAGTAGTAGAAATGGCACACCTTGTACAGATGGCAGTTGTCTGTCTGTTCCTCAAGTGTCATCAGTGGGAGGTACCAAGTGCTGTTCAATCACCAATACAACAAGTGTCATTACGCACACTCGAGCTCACCATACGCACACAACTGCTTCTACTCAAAAAGGTAATGCTTTAATATTCAACGTTTTGATAAGCTTAAGTTATATTACTGAAACCGTTTTTGGAATATCCGGTAGATTTTGATGAAACAGGCACAAAGTGTTGACTGATATAGTGCATTGGTTACCATCTTTTTCAGCACCAAGGACCATTTCTATTTAAAAATATAATTCTAACAGAGCTTATGTGTTTTTAAGAGAGCTGTTGACTATTATTTTGCATAATTATTTGTGCCCACAATAATACTACATATTCCAAATTTCTTTTAATTAATGACTGATGCATATAGTAGTCTATCTTTTTAGTAAAAATAATCATGTAAAATCTTGGTAATTATTGTAATTTACAAACTGAACTCAAAGTTCATCTGTTGATAATGCAGGCTGCCATTTGTGGGTTAAAGGTTCTATATAGTACAAAATCAGCAACTAACATTCTTTTCCCATTTTCTCACATCAAAAAAATCTATTTATCATAACAGAATATGTTGTTATAACAAGGGTTTTTATAAAACAAGGGTAGTATAGTATGTACTGCTGAATGGAACCTCCAAGTTGGACCTTGACATATTGAATACTATTCATATAAGTAATGCACCAACTTGCTATTGGATACCTCATTGAAAACGTTTATTTAGACAAAAATTTCTGAAGGGCCCAAACAATGGTTCCCTGCAGCTAGCTTAGTTAGACTGCTCCTCCACACATGAGCCACATTAACCATAGGTGTCCTTAATGACACCAGAGCCAGAACCTGGCCCCCCTCCTCCACATTCCCCTCAGAGAGGCTCAGGGACCCAGGAGATTTTTATGATCACCCGATCGGGAATCGGTCTGCCGAGCGGACAGCACGCTGGACTTGTGATCCTGTGGTCCTGGGTTCGATCCCAGGCACTGGCGAGAAACAATGGGCAGAGTTTCTTTCACCCTATGCCCCTGTTACCTAGCAGTAAAATAGGTACCTGGGTGTTAGTCAGCTGTCACGGGCTGCTTCCTGGGGGTGGAGGACCGGGCTGCGGGGACACTAAAAAGCCCCAAAATCATCTCAAGATAACCTCAAGAAGATAACCCTCACCAAGGAAATATCAAGAAATTACGCATCACAAAACAAACAACTGCAACATTGACAGAAAAGATAAAGTGGCAAATAACTACACATACTATCCATTTAGCAGTTCTATCCAACTATTCAAGTCGAACCCCCTTATTCCATTTAGCCACCGTCAGTTGGCAGCACCACTGGGTGCTCTGCACTATCAACAGCTGAGTCCTATTGATAGTGTCCCAATGTGTGGACCATTCCTTGAATTGCCAGCTTTAGTAGATCCCAGTTTTTTCCAACTAAGTGTTACCATCCTTTGGTCTTGTGAGTGCCATTTGCTTGTGTATTGTTTTCAAGTCTAGTGTTTGCTTCATGTGAGTGTTTTTCCATGCAGAATTTTTTCATGTGTGGATTTGGGTAATTACTCGCCTTGAGCTGTATGTATTGAGGTAGCCTTTCCCTATGTTCTCGTATAATGTTTCCCTATCCTGAGACTTCTTTAGTTGGTTCTGGAGTTTATCCCAGAGATGCCACATTACTGTGTAGGGTGCTACTTCTTAGTGCAAGGAATGTCTATTGATATTGCTACATGCTGATGGTCATTCTTTCTCACTGTCATTCTATCTGTTGGGTGGGTGAGCCTCCCTTAAGTTAAGAGGCATATCAGGCAGCAGCTGCCCTATGAGCTCATTTCACTTGTATTCAACTTGGTGCTTACAGGATTTGCCCTATTCACGTTGACAGCAGAGACAGTTGAGCTATATCTTTCTGCTGGGGATTTGGAGCCATCTAATTCTCATGGTGGCATGCCTAGCTCTGATGATGTCTTTCTGCCTGGTCAGGCAGCAGGCTTGGAATATAATTCTGCACCGAGGCCTTCATGTATGACCTTCGAGGCTTGGGGGAACCCGAGGAGGGTTATTGGGTGTCCTTCAACCCTGCCTGAGATGATTTCGGGGCTATAGCGTCCCCGCAGCCCGGTCTTCGACCATGCATCCTTTTTTGTTACACACCTCCCAGGAAGCAGCCCGTAGCAGCTGTCTAACTCCCAGGTACGTATTTACTGCTAGGGCACAGGGGCATCAGGGTGAAAGAAACATTTTGCCCACTTGTCTCCGCCTCCACTGGGGATTGAACCCGGAACCTCAGGACTACGAATCCGAAGCACTGTCCACCCAGCTGTCAGGTGCCCAATCTTTGGGTGCCAGGTGCCTGATGCCTGATCTTTGGTTTAGTCTGTGGAGGATGGTTTACTCTTGGCAAAGGATTATACTTGTATACTAATCCTCTTGTTTTGTTTTAGCTGGATTCCTTGGCTGCTGTTCCCTTTGAAATGAACCCAGTACTACCCTGGGTTCATTTCCGTGTACTGCTAGAGTCCTCAGATGCATCAAATTTGCAGAGGTTTCCATAACCTCGCCAAATGGCTTCTTCAGCTCAAGTGGACCTCTTTCTATTTATGCAGGATCAGGACCATGCTTTTTTGATGGACCCGACCTCATTTGGGTCAGCCTCGGTCTTTTGGCTGTGGTTTGCAGCTATGATTCATCTTGGCATGGTGACAACCCTGTTTTTCTTTGGACTTGACATGACTATTGTCAAACCCACACGCTTGAGTGGCATTCAATGAGCTCCGTCTTTCAAGTGTTCTTGGGGTGCTTCTTTTGCCCTTCTTAAGAGCTGCTGCTTTGCTCTGATTCTTCTCAAAGACATGTCCGGCTGCCTTTGCTTTCTGGGGCCCTGATCACGAAGGATCACAGGGCCCATGCTCATTTGGTGGTCATTTTGCACATTCAGCTCTTCTCAGACCAGCTCCAGGTGGCCTATATGTGTCTTCAGTTCCAGGTGTTGGTTCCTTGTTACCTGCATTTCCAGCTTTTGTGGCTCTGCCCAGATTGGATGTCGCCCTCGTTTAGAAGATGGCGGCGGTCTTTTTCCTTGCCCATTTCGTGTGTCAATGAACTGCTGGCACAGGCTTTAGATTTGGCTTGGTTCTCATCCCTTTTGTCCAGCTCCCTATTTTTACCTCTTCTTTTTATTGAGGAGGCTATTTCCTCATTGCTCACAGCCATGGTTGTTACCTTCCAGCCCCTCAATCTGGTTCTTCTGCAGAGAGGATCTGTTCCTTTTGCTCGAAGGAAGCCTTTCTGGAATAGGCCCTCACCTGTTGCAGGTCAAGGCAGAGTTCTAGTAGACCCTGATTCTCAAGCAGTTGCACTTCTTCTTTTGGGCTTCTTTTGGTTGGCATCATTCTGAGGCATTTTGGAAGGGGTTCAACTCTGGGTTTTCTCACTGGCCCAACTGGGTCACCTCTTCATGTGGGGGTGTTGGTTGTTCCTAGTCCCCAAGCAGTACTCCCCAGATGGTTTTATCCTTGGTCAGAGTTTGGCTCTGGGCATTGTTCTTGTTTCTCAAGGTCTGCCTGTTTAACTACTGCTGGGACCATTGGGTTCGGGCACTTTCTGCTCTTCATTGGATTTTGCTTTGCCAGCTTCCTCTTCAGGTTTTTCAGAGTTCAGTTCCATGGAGCTCTTTTCCTTATGGCTTGATGCCTTTGCCTTGGTTTGAGGATTGGTTCAGGAGGAAGGTCCACATTCCTGCTTAGGGGCAAGGTTCACATGCCTGCTCAGGGGAAAGGGTCACATCCTGGCTCAGGGGAAAGGTTCACATGTCTGCTCAGGGGAAAGGTTCACATGTCTTCAGGGGAAAGGTTCACATCCCTGTTCAGGGGGAAGATTCACATCCCTGCTCAGGGGGAAGGTTCACATCCCTGTTTAGGGGGAAGGTTCACATCCCTGTTCAGGGGGAAGGTTCACATCCCTGCTCAGGGGGAAGGTTCACATCCCTGTTCAGGGGGAAGGTTCACATCCCTGCTCAGTGGGAAGGTTCACATCCCTGTTCAGGGGGAAGGTTCACATCCCTGCTCAGTGGGAAGGTTCACATCCCTGCTCAGGGGAAAGGTTCACATACCACATGTTTCCTGTTGGTTGCCACCTGAGTAAATCCAGCTAGTTTGTCACATACCCGCTCTGGAGAAAGGGTCACATTCCTGCTTGGAAGTAAAGGTCATATCCATGCTAGTAGAGAACTGCTTCCCCATTGTATATGATAAGAATGGATGATTTATTTCTTAATCTGTTTACAGGTAAATGTTTGAATGGGTTGGATGATTCGCTAAAGCATCAGGTGGAACGCACTGATGGATCAACCAGTAGAGAAAGTGAGTGCTGTATTTTTTTGTTTGGCATGTCTTATTAAGCATTATCATGTATTCAAGACCTTACTATGTTTTGTTGTTTCTCAATTAATTATATGGTATGCTGTGACTGGGTTGCAGTTCTCAAGTACAGTACAAGTACCGTACAGTATTGTTGCTGTACACCCCTACTCCGTGTAGGGGGTACTGAAGTCACTACAGTACCCAACCCACCCACCACCCACCAATCCTCTCCAGGCAACAAGGTAACAGAGTCCAGGAATCAGGCAGGGCGATGCACTGTGCATCCTGTGCGAGTAGTACTACCCTCCATGTTGATGGTGCCATTGCTGTCATCCATACCATCATCAGTAGGCACTGGAGGTCTTGGATCTGGAGATGGTCCTGGAAGATGAAAGAAACCAGTAGGTAGATCTTCAGGAAGAGAGTCTGCTGATGGTGGGGGTTCAGTTTGTTGGTGTGGGGTACCAGACCTCCACAGCAGCAACAGCTGGGGCTGCCACTGCCAACATGGCGTTGAAATGTGCTGCTTCACCTGATCGATTAAGACAACCACTTCAGCACCCTGGAGATCATTAGTAATGGTTTTCGGAGTCCTAGACAGCACCCGGAAAGGTCCCTCATATGGCTGCTGTAGTGGCTGATGCACGTCGTCAACCCTCAGAAACACATGGCTAGTAGAGAGAACATCCTGGGTTATGTAGGTAATGGGGTTAGCGATAAATGACGGAGACTAGAGTGCAACTCCGAAAGTGGAACCTGGACGGGAGCAAACTCTCGCCGGGGTAACGAAAATGACTAGAGTGCAACTCTAAAAAAAGCAAAACGTTGTACTCTAGTCTCGTTTCCCACTACTACAGTGACAAGGTGTAGATGGGTGACGGGGGTGGCATAGGACGAATCTGCAACATCACCCTCCAAAGGTGCTCCGTGAAGGTCGATGTATGCATCAACTCATTGTATGGTGTTGGAGTGATCAGATCATCAGGAAACCAAAGATCAGAACCATATACAGTACAAGATTAGCTACTGAGAACCCACTGTCCTCTTTAGTTGCCAAACAGGTGCCAAGTAGTACCAAAGGAAGGTTATCAATCCATGAAATCAGGTCTGATTGTGGCCCTTCAACCATCCTGTTAGCCTAAGGATAATAGGCCGTAGTTTGGTTGTGTGTGGTACCACGGAACCGCACCAGTTCCCTCCACAAGTGTGACTCAAATTGTTGACCCTGGTCAGTGACACACGGGTTCCAAAGTGGGAGACCCACCTTACCTTGAGGTTACCTTGAGGTGCTTCCGGGGCTCAGCGTCCCCGCGGCCCGGTCGTCGACCAGGCCTCCTGGTTGCTGGACTGATCAACCAGGCTGTTAGACGCGGTTGCTCGCAGCCTGACGTATGAGTCACAGCCTGGTTGATCAGGTATCCTTTGGAGGTGCTTATCCAGTTCTCTCTTGAACACTGTGAGGGGTCGGCCAGTTATGCCCCTTATGTGTAGTGGAAGCGTGTTGAACAGTCTCGGGCCTCTGATGTTGATAGAGTTCTCTCTCAGAGTACCTGTTGCACCTCTGCTCTTCAACGGGGGTATTCTGCACATCCTGCCATGTCTTCTGGTCTCATGTGATGTTATTTCTGTGTGCAGGTTTGGGACCAGCCCCTCAATTATTTTCCACGTGTAAATTATTATGTATCTCTCCCGCCTGCGCTCAAGGGAGTACAGATTTAGGCTCTTTAGTCGGTCCCAGTAATTTTATCCCAGGGACTTTATCCAATTAATCCCAGGGACTATAGTCGGTCCCCACCCATGAAGGAAAGCCCGAACTACCCTCTCAGCTGTCATCTCTACCATAGGAACTGCCTCAGGCCATCTGGAGAAGTGGTCGACACATGTGAGTAAGCATGAGCACCCAACCAGATCGAGGATATAGCGTGTGCATCTATAACAATCACTAAAAACGTGATTAGGGCCATATTAACAGTTACCATTCATGCCCTAATATTTCCCATGCTCTATGGACTGATTTCACAGAGTGAAATTTTAATTTCTAGCTGCCATATGAAGGATAACTTCCAAGAGAACCTGTCTATAGAGAGAGTTAACCTCGAAACCTCATGTTCAGAGGAAAACAGGTCCATATTTGTGAATGAAAACCAGGAAATCTCAACTGTTTCTTACAATATTGTTTGTGTACTGTAATAAATTAAAATGTGATTGAAGCCATATTATCAGAGATACCTTTCATTATCTTAATATTTCCCACACAGGGTTGATTTGACTAAGCAAAATTTTAGTTACAACCTGTCATATGAAGGACTTTTACCAAGAGAACCTGTCTGTAAAGAGATTTATCCATGTCTAATATATTTCCCATGCCCTAGCCTTAAAATCTCATTTTGAAAGGAAAAAGTGTCCCATGTTTTACTGAACGACAACTTCTGCAATGGAAAATTAAAAAAGACCCATACAATTTTGTTTGAAATATGCTTAGTTGCTTTCCCAAGACCCCCCAATCCTATCATCTAATCTTATGTCCATCTATGAAAATCAATAAAAAGGTGATTGAAGCCCTATTAAGGGAGTTACCGTTCATACCCTTGTATTTCCCCATGACCTTTGGGCTGATTTGACTGAAGGAACCATTAACCCTTAAACTGCGCAGCACGTCATATGACGTGTTGGGTAACTTACCCCAAATTGCGCATCACGTCATATGACGTGTTGGAGTACTACGCAAGATTTAAACAGCCCGGGGATACACGGGGTTCACATCACCTTCATCAGGGCTCTTATAAACAGACTCCATTTTTTTTAAATGGTGAGCAACATTCCCGGGTGTTAGGGCCTCAGTACTGAATGAGCCACCAAGGCTGGCACATGCAGCATGCGCTCACAGCACTGCTGTTCAGCTTGTGACCATAGCATCTCCTAAAAATATCAAAATATATATGTACATGCTATTATTTAGCGATGATAGTATAACAGAAGACCCCTGACTGTGATTAAAATGTCCTGGATTCTGATAATAGCAGGATTGTTCTGATAATTAGCGCTGTAGTGGGAGGAGTAATCTTGGTGGGGAGGGAGGTAGCATTGTCTGCTGACTCTGTGTGACCACCTTTTACTGTCTGGACTCGCTATACCAGCTTAGAGGTTCGCTATGCTGAACAAAACATGCAGATACTTATGTATAACGTCTGTATATAGTGAATAAAAGCAAAAAATAGTATGGTGGGAAGAGAATTTTGGCGAGTCAGGTGAGGTGAGGGAGGGAGTGGCAGCCAGTGGCGGGGCTAGCTGGTGTGTGGTGGTCACTCCTTGCTGCTGTTTGACTCAGCATTCCAACTTAATGGTTCCTTATAGTGAACACAAATGTAGATACTTATATATAACGTCTGTACATAAGAGAATGAAAACAAAAACAGTATGGTGGGAGGAGGAATTTGGTGAGTGATGAGTTTTTGAGAGAGGGAATGGTGGCAAAGAGGTTGGCTGGCAGATGTGGCCACTCCTCGTTGCTTTTTTACTCACATTATCAACTTAGTGGTTCGTTATGGTGAACAAAACATGCAGGTACTTGTATACAACCTGTGTATATAGTGTAATAACCGACAAAGTATTTGTTTACTGTTTTATGAGCATAATAATAATTGAATCAATAATATGCACCAAAATTTTGAGTACAGCGATTGTTCGCACATTTTATTATATAAATATATCACGCTACACACTATTGAATAATATCACAGCAAAAAATGAAGACAAAATCAATCAGACACATTGAAATAATTAGGTAATTATATCTTTGTGGCAACAACCCACCTGACAGTTTCGGCGAACAGATTTTCCTTGACGCTTGCTGAGTCAGCGCCTCTTTTTTGCCAGACTTTCCCGACCTATTGCAGCCAAAATTTGTCACTTATGATTTTTTATTATTTTTTCCGTGATCAGGGAACACAAATTAGCAGGTTAAGAAGAAAAAATATATATATATATTTTTGTTGTTGTTATGGGCCTGTGGGTGTCAAAGGCCAAATAGCCCTTAGCAACACAAGGGTTAATTGTAACCTATGATATAATGGGTAACTTTTTCCATCAATTTTTTAATTCTGTCTCAAAATCCTGAGCAAATTTGCACATCCCCCAGTTTAGGGAACTCGTGTTTGTTAAATCAGGTGAGTAAATCTGGCCTGGATTTCCAACCAGAGATATGTCGAATCGAGGTTCCACTGTATAAATCGGTACATATCACATTAAAATGCAAGTTTTAATTCACCAACTTGAAGCAATTCTCTATAAGAAAATTGTATGTTAGTCTGTTAGTCCTTTAATTATGGGATCATCTTTATTTTACTGATTTCTTGTGATTCATGCAGGTGTGGGAGAGAGTGAGACGAGTGGGGGAGATGAGTGGAGCAGTGGAGACGAGAGTGACTCCTCAACCACTGTGTCATCCACCCACCAGGACCCACACTGTGACTGCTGTTACTGTCATATGCTTCACCATAATCAGGTAAATTTAGCAGACACAAAAAAAAATATATAACAATGTGCTTTAATATACTTACTAAGCTCTCTCATCTCATTTTTCTCTTGCAATGTATTTGTTATCATTTATCAATTCTGATAGAAATTACCTACTTAAAATTATCTGTTAGATTAAGGACCTGCCCGAAACGCTGCGCGTACTAGTGCCTTTACAAGATTGTAAACACTGTACTATTCAATGTATTCTCACAAACCCAATGTACCTTCTTGTATATATATATATATAAATAAAAAAATAAAAATAAATAAATAAATATATATCTAACATTTAGTGTAATAATATAGCTCCCCATAGCAACCTAACCGCACTTACTGTATGGTTTACTGTACTTTACCCGTGTAAAGTGTTTTAAGTATCCGTGTAAGTAAAGTACCCATGTTTACTGTACTGTAACCGTGCTTACTGTACATTAAAACAACCTAACCGAAAAACTGCCACCTAATCTCACAGTAGGAAGATTGTCAGGTCACATTTGAATTATACAGGTAAGCAAAACTGGAACACCTAGTTCAAACAGACATCATTGAACGGAATAAGGTATTCTGAATTGCATCTGAGGAGGCATAAAATTGCTGAACAAGAACAGAAACAAAACTCCTATACCATGTGACAAAGACCCTCCAGCTTAATAACCAACCTCCCATGGTGGTTTGTAAGGAATAATCTCACCTCACAGTCACCTAAAGTTCTGTACCCTCTTCCAACACATAGGAAGAGAGCCAAGGAATTGAGCTCTGCATCAAACCAGAACCTGAAGCCCAAGGAAGAAAAAGAAAAGGAGGACTCCCACAGAAGCACTCTTCTTCCTGAAGAACTGAAAGTGGCTCATCTAATAGAAGAAAAGCAGTGTCTGTGAAGAGTAGAGGTGGGAAAGATTATTTTAGAAGACCAATCCATAGGATGATTAGAATCCCTATCATGACAGAAAATTGCATGCAGACTTAACACTTCTTTTGTGTTCCTTAAGTCTCATTCAGTGTATGGTCAGTTTCCCTAAAGTATTGGATAGGACAAGACGAACAGGAAATGGAGTAGACACCAGCAGCATCACAAGCAGGAGGAACAGTGTGAACCAGATTACTAAGAAGAGTATTACTTTCTCGAAAGGCGAGCTTTATGTCGAGAGGAGGAAGAGTATTAGTGAGATTTTTTTAGTTCATATATGAAGGGAAGGCAGAGCACAGTGGTACTAGTGTTGGAAACAGGTTTGGGATGAAAGACATTTTGTTTAGCTTGAGAATAGGCACAGTTGATAAAGTGTAAGGGGTAACCAACGTGAGACAAAGATTTTTAAATAAAGGAAATTTCAGAATTGATAAACTGAGGGTCACTGATGCGCAGAGCACGGATGAAGAGATAGACAAGAACATTTTTCTTAACAAGAAGAAGATGGTAGGAAAAGATATAAATGTACATACCACTATGCATGGGTTTGAGATAGAGAGAGAAAGTGAACCCAGACACAAAGCTGTTAACATGAATATCAAGAAAAGGAAGGAGGGAATTAGATTCCAATTCAGCTATGAAGTGGATAGAAGGAGCCAGATTGTTACACTTTCGTGTCCCCGGCGTGCCTGCCCCATCCCACCCCAAGGTGGGCCGAGCGTTTCCTGTGAGCGCGCACCACACTAAAATGTGCATACTCTTTTCAGTTTTCTCATGTCAATTTTTGTGTTACATTTTTCATTTTGGTATCAAATTGTTCACAATAGAATTCTCTAAAGGGATATATGTATATAAGGTCAAAAAGCCCGACGTGCCACCCGGAGCAAACCCGAAAATCAGCCGACCGTTACCCGTGAGTGAGCACCCATCCGCTCACCAACACTAAAAGGTATATACTCTGTTCAGTTTTCTCACCTCAATTTACATGCTACGTCGTTCATTCTGGTATCAAGTTGTTTGGAATCTAAAGCGTACATTTTAAAACTAGTCCCATAATGATCTGGAAAAAAAATTGAATTTTTAACAAATATTTTAATTTTGGACGCAAAATGCGTCACCGCTGGACATCCATCAAGTTATTTATGGACGCAATATCCATTTGCCGGGCGAAAGTGTTAGAGAGAGGAGAGGAAAGGCCAGAAAAGACTATGGTCACGAGGCCATAAAGCAAAAATGTCATCAACATAACGAAGCCAATGGAGAGAGACGAGTATCAATAGTGGGAAGGCCTTCTGTAAAGTTGTCACCATAGACAGAGGCTTAGCCACAACTGAACACCAGCCGCAGTAAATGTGGCACACCTGATGACGCAAACCACAAGAGTACACATTGGAGTCAGAAACAGTAGAAAACAAAAACAATCACAGGCAGGTGGAGTACCTCAAGGATCGGTGCTGGGACCAGTACTATTTTAAATATACATGAACGATTTGTCTACAGGAGTCGAGTCGTATATGGCAATGTTCGCGGACAATGCAAAATTAATGAGACGAGTTTTAACAGATGAGGATTGTAGGTTCAAGTCCAAGAGGACATGAACAAGCTGTAGAGATGGATAGAGAATTAGCTACTGGAATTCAACACAAGCCTGTGTAAAGTTATCTTGAGATGATTTCGGGGCTTAGCGTCCCCGCGGCCCGGTCCTCGACCAGGCCTCATTTTTGTTACACATTCCCAGGAAGCAGCCTGTAGCAGCTGTCTAACTACCAGGTACTTATTTACTGCTAGGCAAACAGGGGCATCAGTGTGAAAGTAACTGCCCATTTGTTTCCGCCTCCTCCAGGGATTGAACCCGGAACTTTAGGATTACGAATCCCAAGCGCTGTCCATTCAGCCGTCAGGCCCTACTCTAGCAAAAGTTAGAACGTCATTCAGAAACTTAAGTTAAAAGGCATTCAGAGCGCTTTATATTACTTATGTGTGACCAGTCTTGGAGAATGTAGCCCCATCAGGGGATGGATTCATAACTGTCAGTAGTTTCAAAGCCGTATATGACAAAAAGTACTGGGAAGGCAGGACACCACGAGCATTAGTTCTCATCCTGTAACTACACTCTGGTAATTACACTATTAAAATAGTATTCGAGAGGAACCTCTAAATTATAGACCAATATCACTATCAAGCGGGGTAGTCAAAGCACTAGAAACAATAGTCAAAGACAAATGAGTTGAACACCTAGAGAGTAATTACATAATAACGGACACAGTATGGTTTTCGAACAGGAAGATCATGTGTAACAAATCTACTTAGTTTTTATGATAAAGCCACAGAGATACTACAGAAAAGAGGTGGTTGGATTGACTGTGTCTAGCTGAACCTAAAAAAGGCTTTTAACAGAGTCCCATATAAAAGGCTGTTCTGGAAACTGGAACATGCTGGAGGGGGTGACAGGGGGACCTCTTAACATGGATAAAAAAAAATCTAACAGACAGTCAAATGAGGGCAATAATTAGATACAATGTACAGTATCTAACTGGAGGAGTTTTACTTGCGGAGTACCACAGGGTTTAGTTTTTCCGCCAGTAATGTTCAACGTCTGCATAAACGATCTACCAGCAGGAATGTAAAATTATATGAGAATGGTTTGCAGATGATGCTAAGTTACTGGGGAAGATTGATGCAGATGAATGTAATGCCCTCTTCTTTAGTCATAATCTCAATAATATTTTGTTGGGTATTTAGTTTGGTTTTATAATTACATATATAAGATTTCTTTAAAATTAAAAGCTTATTGTATTTAACTCTAGTTAAGCATGTGTTATTTGGAAGTTGGTATTTATGCCATTTTTGTGTGTTTAGAAGCCTCTTACTATGAGAGGAGTGGGGACAGGAGGATGGTTATGCATGTTTGAGCAGTAACACATTCCATTGTTCTCATTACCAGGGTGGTGGAAGACAGAAATACAGTGATAGGCGTGACAGACTGCTGCAAATCCTGTCAAGAAAGAAAAAGGCTCGTAGTTGTTCTGCAGTGTCATGTTCTGCAAGTACAACTTCAACAAATACACATACTCCAACTCCAGCTGCTGTTCCTTCTCCTGTAACCTCTGGTGTGCCTGTAACCAAGAGTGTCAGTACTCCACTAGGAGGCCAAAATATTGATAAGATTTTAGACTTCATAGAAGGCAATCACATGGATGAAGCCAAACATGCCAAGAAAGCTGCAAAAAAAGCTCGGCAGAGGCAGAAAAAGGTAGTGTATATAAATATTACAGGAAAAATTTCTGAAGACTTTCTGGGGTATTTTGGTGTTCTTAACAAGGCATGCATGCTATCAGAGGCTTTCTCAACATCCATTAGAATTATGAGGATGGTTTTTTAGAGGGTCTTTTTGGAGTTTTTTTATTTTAGAATGTTCTGTGCTCACACAATTCTGGTATTTCGTGTCGGTGCTGCGCCAGATGAAGAGTACATAATATAACATATTAGTGTTGAATAAGGTGGGTTCCACGATGGAAAAACATGACATTGATGCAGTTAGTGGAGAAAGCATGTAAGAAGTTTTATGGTACCTATGGCATTTATGGAGTTGCATAAAGCATATGTCAAAATGAATAGAGAGATAGTAAGGAAGTAGAATGTTCATTAATGAAAAATGGTATGGGGTGGTGAACAATGTCTTCGGGTGGCATTCAAGGGGCTTGTGTGTGAAGTGTAAATTTTAAAGTATAATGGGGGTATAGTTGTGATTGCATTTGCTTCCTATGATGAGAAACAGAAATAAAAGGGAAGATGAGATCTGACAATTCCATGAATTACAAAATATCTCTGGGTGAGTCCTGGTGGCTCCCTGAAGCTACAATGCTTATTTAGTGCCAAACTACTAGGTTCCATCAGTCATGGAGTTCTTTTAGGCCTACAGGGACCACCACCCAGAACTTGGCCCCTTTAATGAGGCACAAAGAGCAGTGGCGTTATGATAAAATTGTCAGGGAATGAAGCAGATTGGGCCCGCTGGTCCGCACCACCCCTCAGTTCTATTGTGATGGTGCTTGGTTGCTGTCTTGTCATCTGGCTCCAGTCTCCTGTTTTTTCGAATGGTATTTTGCCTTTGAGGCTATTCCAATTAATGGTTCAACCCGTTCTCGCAAATTTAATAAGTCAATATTGACTTATTAAATATGTGCATAGGTGACATACTTAACATAATAGATACCCTTAAAACGATTCATAGAAAACACCGACCTTACCTAACCTTGTTAGTATCTTAAGATAAGCATCTTATTGCTTCGTAATTACAATTATTACCTAACCTATAATAGGTATAGGTTAAGTAATAATTGTAATTACGAAGCAATAAGATGCTTATCTTAAGATACTAACAAGGTTAGGTAAGGTCGGTGTTTTCTATGAATCTTTTTAGGGGTATCTATTATGTTTAGTATATCACCTATGCACGTAGTTAATAAGTCAATATTGACTTTACGAATTTGCGAGAACGGGTTGCATGGTTGTGTAGTGCAAGCCAGGAGTTGTACTCTGAGCTGCATGTGCTCAAGGTTTTCTTCGCTGTGCACTTCTTTATTGCTACCCGTGCATGTTTTTTTGCCTGGGTTCGGGATACACTCCCTTTAAGGGGCTTCCTCGCTTTGGGTGGACCTCGCCCTGCAGGTAAGCCAGTGGTCTTTGAACTCAGTGTTTTTGGTAGGAGCGCACATTGTTGTTTACTTGACCAGTTATGTCTTAAGCTAACAGAAAGGTGTGTCTTCTTCCCGGTTGCTCGCTCTGCGGTTTGCTCCTGGGGATTTTGTGCTTTTTATTTGCATTTCTTGTCACCTTGCCCAGGTGTGTTTAGGGGTTCTTCCTTTTTGCGTTATTAGGCTTTGTCTTGGGCATGTGCAGTTGAACCCCTTGTCGCCCTTTGGCTCTTTCATTGGTTACAGGTAGCCAGGATTGCCTGTACTATTCATGCATTACTGGCACAGCAATCCTAGTGTCTGGGCTTCCTGCAGGGCTCATTCACCCTGCAGGCCCTAGAAACCCCATGTGGGCTCAGTTGTACTATTGATACCTCTTCTGAGCCTGCTCTCACTTTGTGGGAATTTGAGGGTTGTTCGTTACCAGTTCCACCAGATGATGTTCATATGTTCTGCCTCCGCTGTGCTGCCTGCTGGGTCGATGATATCTTCGACCCTGAGTCATGTGGGACTTGTACCCCCTATGTGATTCGTCTTACCCGTGCCTCTGTTAAAGTTCAGAGATTACAGGTGGTGACCACTTTACACATGTTGCAGCAGTCTAGGTTGTGTTCCTGATTGGATGCCCCGGATTTGCCTCGCTTTGTAATTAGGGATTCGGATCTTGGTTAGTTTGATCGTGGTTCTGTTCACAACTCCTCTTTCGTCTTTGGTGGGCATGACTTGCCCTTCTCCCATCCTGCTTCCGGCTCCAAAACATCTGAGGGTTTCGGATATAGGGCAGGGTTTAGCTCGGGATATGGCTTGGGTGGATCTTGGGATTTCCCCTTCTGATATGGACGTGGAAACAGTTGAGTCTTTCAATACTGTCGAGGCTTATGGGTCTTCTCAGCCGACCCCCCCCCCCCTTCCTTCCTTCCTTCCTTCCTTCCTTCCTTCCTTCCTTCGAAGATTTTCCCATGGGCTTCGCTTTTCCTTCCCGGGTGGTGGATGTGGATGAGAGCTCAACCCTGGAGCCCTCTTCTTTGGTTTTCAGGGCTCGGGGGGGTAGTCAGATTCACGGGTCGTCCCATTGACGGGGTGATGAAGGGAAATCTCGCACTGTTTGCTCATGCCTGGTCTCACGATTTTTGGGCGTTTCGGGTCGTTTTTGCGGCCTGCGGTGGCGTTGGGTGGCCCCTCCTCCTTTGGGGGGTTCGAGGCAGGCCTCGTCTCCCTGCACTCTGTCAGGTCATCTTGGAGTGGATTTACTTGGGGGTCGTCGCAGCATCCTCATTCCTCGGGTGGGTTTCCCGCCTGTTCCCAGTTCTGAGATGGAACTGCGCGGACCTTCGGTTCATTCTGGACTTGTCCCATCTGAACCCCTGGATCTTTTGTCCCTCCGTTCAGATAACTACTCTGTCCCAGGTCTGTCTTCTTTTGGAGCCGGGCACTTAGATGGTCCCTGGACCTCCGGTACATATATTGGTACGTCCCGATTCATCTGGGGTTCAGGGACTGGTTCGGTTTTGTTATGGGGCATCAGGTTTACCGCCTTCGTTGCCTTCCATTCGGCTTGAATCTGGCATCTCATATTTTCACATGCCTAACCTGGGTCATATTGGGCCGTTTGCATCTTTTAGGGTTTCAGATTCTGGCCTACCTCGACGGCTGGCTGGTGTAGGCTTCCAGTCAATCCACGTGTCTGCTCGCCAGGTTATTTTGAGGTTATCTTGAGATGATTTCAGGGCTCAGCATCCCCGCAGCCCGGTCCTCGATCAGGCCTTTTTGTTTCACATCCCCAGGAAGCAGCCTATAGCAGCTGTCTAACTCACAGGTACCTATTTACTGCTAGGTAACAGGGGCATCAGGGTGAAAGAAACTGCCCATTTGTTTCCGCCTCCATTGGAGATAGAACCCGGAACCTCAGGACGACGAATCCGAAGTGCTGTCCACTCAGCTGTCAGGCCAGGGATTTGGTTCTTTCCCAGCTCGCGGGTTTTGGGTTCTTGGTGAACTGGAGGAAGTCCTATCTGATTCCCCTCTCAGGTTCGGACCTGGCTGGTTCTTGTGTATTCATCTAGTTATGCTTGCGGAGTTTGAGCTCTGCTCTTTCGGCCTGCCTCTCAACTGTCAGTCAATCAACTGTTATTAACTACTAACTAATTTTTTTGCACACACACTTCCAGGAAGCAGCTCGTAGCAGCTGTCTAACTCCCAGGTACCTATTTACTGCTAGGTAACAGGGGCATTAGGGTGAGGAAACTGCCCATTTATTTTTCTGCTGGCACCGGGATCTAACCCTGGTCCCTAAGTCCACAAGTCTAGAGTGCTGTCCACTCAGCCACCAGCCCCCCCCCCCCCTAACTGTGTTACTCTCAGACAGCTTCCTTGTCTCTCCTGGAGTCTCTGCTGCGTCTGTGTTCCCGCCTTCAGCTGTTTCTGGAGGGCTCCCGGGTCTCAAGACAGTTGCTCAAGGATTTGTGCGGGAGTCTGAACTGTGCCGTGTTGGTCTATCTGCCAGGCCGGGTTTGGCTTTATCAGCTGTTCTGGTTCCTTTGGGGACGTCCCTTCTGTCGCTCTCACGATCGCAAGATTTGGCCTCCGGGTGCCTTACGTCGGCTGCTGCGTTGCCGGCTTCCTCTTCCTGTTTTTCGGGGTTCAGTGTCTTGGCACCTACCCGAGCCCCTCGCTCGATGTGTTCACGGACGCGTCGTCTCTATCTTGTGATTGTTCCAGATCCTCATTGGCCTTGTGTGAACTTGGGTCATGTGTTAGTCTCTTCCTCGTGCCTATACCTGCGGTGTTTCCTCCTCCCTGGTGTGTGCTTTGTTTTTCCTTCTCCATTGGTAGATATCGGTAGATATTTAGAAACCCATAAGATATCTCCATTGGTAGATATCAGAAAGCCATAAGGGGTTCCCCACTGAAAAGAACAGTTCCTGTACTGTACATTCAGCATTGAATGTGCAGTAATGAAATGCCAATATCTAGGTGAGCCCCATTGACTTCCTTACACCCTTTCCTTCACCCAGAGCATCAGGGAAGGAAGGGTGTCAGGTTTCCATCATCATAAAACTATTGGAGAAGACAAGCCATGGAGAACACACCTGACCCAGTCTACCTCCCCCCCCCCAAATGAGAAGGGGGATGTGGGGCGAACTAGTGTAACTTTTGTATTGTTTACTTTGTTGGGGGGAGTTCTTTATGCTGTTTTGAGGCTGCAGTCTGGGTTTAACCATACAGTGGTCTTTTTTTTTTTTTTTTTTTTTCCGCTGACTTTCTGGGTGCCTTTCCTTAGTGGTGGCAGACATGAATAAAAATACAAATTGACATTTTTCATAGTGCCACTGTTCCCTGCACATCTCTGAGGGGGCTAGGTTCTGGCTCATGGTCCCCGGTAGGCCAATAAGAACTCCATAACTGATGTCACCAAGTAGTTCAGGGAGCAACCTGGGCTCCCCTAAAAATTGGCATTTTATTACATTCAACACTGTTTCTTGATAGTGATATAGGAAAGGTTAGAGAGCCTGAAAGAGTGAAAGGTTTGTCTGGTGATGGAGCTGTAGAAACTTTAGTTATGACCACCTAGTGGTGTAAAGTTCTCAGGAGGACATGAGGCCTTGTGACTGTAGATAGATAGTGATGTTGAGTGTGGACAAATTTACGAGTATGGAATTAAAGGACTGGTATTGAAATTAAGTTATCATTTTCTTCGTCTAGATGGCAATTAGAAGAGAAGAGGAGGAGGAGGAGGAGGAAGAAGAAGAAGAAGAAGAAGAGGAGGAGGAAGATTTTGATGAGAAAGATGATGATTGTGAAGATGATGATGATGCGGAGGAAGATGGGCCATTGGCAGAGCTGAGACGGAGAGCACCAGATGTGACCATTACAGTAGTGCGTCCTGGTCAACACACATCACGAACTCCTTCATCTACACAAGTATGTCTTTGGAATTAATAATAATATTGCTGCTGTTTAATTTCTTGCATGTTGCTTTAAATTGTACTTGTAAAATAAGAAATTGGTCTGCTGCACATAACGTCTCTCTCCTCTCGTACTAATCCTGTGATGTACAATTTGTGTCTAAAGCTCTTCATTGTGTACATTTCATCAGAGGTCTGGGTAATTTTTTTTAATGCAAGGCAAACCAGTCCAGTGGCACTCAACTAGGGCTCTACTACACCATCACAAAGTGGCAGCTATTATTCTTTAAGTTTGCTATTACAACTATGGATTTCTGGAACTTGTCATGGGATGCTGGCCTTTGTTCTGGGCACATTTCTTACATGATTATTTACTCATCATTACATCCAACTCTGAGTGTAACTAAGTTATGTTTACTTTAGGTTATGCTTTATTGTTTTTCATTTTTTGTTTCTATGCTTTGGTCACAGTCTGCTTTCAGTATCTTAGGTTTTGATAGCCTTTACTTATAGTATCTTGAGAAGACGTGTCTTGATAACTTGGCATTGAGCCATAGCATTGTGTGTACCCAGATCACTGATAGCATGCTAGGCCCTGAGTGACATGGAAAACCAACTAAGACAAGTAACCTTGAAATTGTTTTCTTTAGTGATCTAGGGGTGAGAAGCCCAGTGGAGCATAATCCTTAATACACTACCAAGAAAAAATTCTCGCTTAAGACCAAATGATTCTTGGAACCTCAAAGTTAGGTAAGCATTGCTCTGATGATACCTATGAACTATCCACTATCCCAACCATCACCAGGTGGCAGCACCAGCTACATTACCGGGTTAGGGAATGTGGCTCCCCTCACTTTGTATCAGGCACCCTCCTTTGTTAACAATGCACCTTTACAGAGATTTCATAAGTATTGAGTTTTTCTTAAAATGTTGTTTTATGTGGGAAGCCCTGTCAGCTACTTGAAGCTATCTATACTGATTTAGTGCCATACTTCTTGGAGTCATTAGTTGCAGAGTTCTTGTATGCCTACCAGGGACAACAAGTCAGAACCTGCCCCCCCCCCCCCCTTCTCTCTCTCTCTCTCTCTCTCTCTCTCTCTGAGAGGCACAGGGAGCAATGGCCCATAAACACTGTACATTTAAAGTTTGCCATCTAGCCATCGAGCAGGGAAGATACAAAGAAGGGTAAGCAAATCAAAACTGACTACTGCCTGGTTGAAAAATGCGACCTACGCCTTCAAATTATCAAAAGAACTCTCCCACAAAGAAAACGAACGAGCAAAACATCCAACTAACCCCCTGCCCGTTAGCTCCACCTTTTGGTTGTGGGGAGGAAAGAGCCGGCCTAGGTGAGCTGGGTCGCCTACAGTCAGTCCTTGACTGATGTCGTGCCTAGCGGTCATCAACTTGTTCAGGCCACAGCTTCCTGTTTTTGTTGGTGTTTTGCCTTGTGAGGTGGTTCCTGCATGGGTGTGTGTGCTGACCAGGAGTTTTGGAGTACTAGAGCTGCATGTGCCCAGGGTCACCTTTCCTAGGTGCTCCATAAGTACTGCCCCTGTGTGGCCAGAGTTTTATTCCCTGGGGGCACTTTGGAACCATTCTCCATTAGAGGACTTCATCAGTTGTTATGGTCTTTGTCCTTGGGGTGTGTTGGGAACTTTCAGCTTTCTATATTGCCGTTGGCAGTGTTTTCGGCTGGTAGGGCACACTGCGGCTAGTGTAGCCGGTTCTTCTGATAGCTAGGGCATGCTGGATTCTCCCAGATGGCTTGTTTGCTGTTGAGGGGTCTCGGTTGGGGTTTTCTTTCTTTTTCCTTTGCTAGCATTTTTGTTCACTTCTTTTGGTGAAGGGAGTTATGCCTTTTGCCTGATTAAGATAACTTAGGGTGTTTGCAATGGAACTCCTCTGCTGCCCCCAGGGCTTTCTGGCAGATACTCATGGTCTGGTTGCTTGCATTGACATGTGAGCCCCATATACTCCCAGGAGTTTTAAAATCTTACACACTACCCTAATACTGTACATCACCAGTTTAGATATGCAGTCTGATCATAATTAGCCTGTTGGGATGCTCAGCTGAAGGGGTAAGGGTTTTTGTCCAGAGAGGCAATCTGAGATCTTCTGGCCTTTTTTTTTGCAAGCAACTCTTGCTCAATCTCTGGGTCTACAGAAACACTTTAGGTAGACTCTTTCTTTCCACTGTGCCTGTGCTCGGTGGCAATTCCATTGTCGTGTTTTGAACCTAGCTCTACGTTCTCAGTGAAGGTGTATGGAGTTAGGTCTGCATAGACTGCCAAAGGGGAGGTATAGTTTCCCTTTGACCTGTCCTGGGCTTTGTTTATCCAGATTGTAGAGTACTTGCTACCTTTTATGAGATATGATTTACCTTTATTTATTCCTTGAATTTTCTTCGCAACTTTTTCAATTGCTTATTCTTTGCGTCAGGGTAGGCAAGATTTATTTCTCATGTGTGGCAAGAACCATTTGTTTTATTTTGATCCTGCATTCTTTTTGAGTTTATGTTCTCTGCTGTTTTATGGTTATATCATGTACCTGCCACCTTCTGGCTGGAAAGCATTGCTTGCTCTCAATGAGGTTGTGGTTTTCCTTTACTTCTCTCAGTCTTGTACTGTGAGGAAGTCTTCCCGATGTTTAATGTGTATTGAGAGAATCTCTTGACTTTCTGAACAAAATTTTGTGTACTTCCTAGTCCTGGGATGTGTGGGCTTGGCTGCTTCTTTTAGTCCTGGCTTCCCTTGTCTCTGACTTTGGTTGCAGTAATTTAAACATCTGGCCCCATCTTATTAGTGTTATCAGACTTCTCCATCCACATATTGCTCAATTTGAGTTTAAGCTTTTCCTTCTATGGGCTGTTACTTTGTAGCTATAACCTCAGCTTCCTCACCCACTGGGGCCTTGTCGAGTTTTTTGTGGTACTTCTACAGGATGTAGTATAGGATCTTTTTGCAGCACTCCTCTCGTGTGGGCATTTTGTGTTGGGGACACTTGCAGATCTTTCTTGGTTGTTCTCAACCATGTCTCCTCTTCCATTCCCTGTAGTAGACTTGAATTTTGTTTTGACTTTCCAACCACTACCAGGCATTTAATTTACAATCTGTTCCTCACTCTTCCCTCTGAGATGAGACTGGTTGTGGGGTTCTCAGTTTCCCAGACATGGTACTGTAGTGGATGTGACTTGCCCAGTTTACTGCGTGGTATGGAAAGTTTTCCTTACCTCATCCAGGTGTGTTGGTGGACCTCATCAAAGCTGGGACATCTGTTGTTGGCAACATTTTCACAGTAAACCACAGTGACAGTTTGGTGGAGAGACATAAAGACATCTTGTGGCAGGTATTGACTGCCAGTGCCTGGATCATTGTGTTCCCGTGTTCTGCCCAGCTCTCTAATCCACGGTTCCATGCCCACATCTTGGGAGATATTGGCCAGGGGGTGTGATTGTCATGACTCTTCCTCTTCAGTCACCTCCACCTTCTTTTCAGTAACAAAGACAGATGCTCCCCATGCCCTGAATGATTATCAGTGTTCATGGGTAAATTTTTGCTTCCCCTGCTAAAGATACCAAATGACATTCATGTTTTTGGTTTGCCAAGTTGTTTCAAACCAATTTTGGCTCATATCCTAGGACCTCAAGCATGCTTACTGGCATATTCTTATCCACACAGATTTCACTGGATTTGCTGGGGTTCAGGGAACATGATATGAACATCAGGGCCCCACACCTTTCAACCTCCTTCCACTAAGAATAAGAAATATTGCTGGAACAAAAGTGGAGATTTTCATAAAGCAAAGGGATAAATTTCTGCAGGAAGTGGCAGAACATCCAGGTTGTAGTGGATATGTTGGCTTGCTGGCTGATATAAGCAGTAGCCTGATGAGGCAGGTTATCACCAAAAAAATCTGGCCCCCAGGCCATTCAAGATGAAGAATTCTCAAAGATGATTACAGGTAATCTACAGGTAAGGCACATTGCAAACCACTTTTGGGCTCTCCATTTCAGGCTGAACCTGGTTCTCAAGTATCAAATCTCATCAGAGTGGTTCTTCTGAAGTTTGAGCTCCTGGGAATCAGTGTTTTGTCCTGTCTTATCAACAAACTTATATGATGCATCCTGGGAACCATAACCCTGGATGAATCAGAGGAAAACTAAGCCAACTATTTTCTCAATAATTCAGACCACAGCACCTCTCTTCAATCAGGGAAGTGGAGAGCCAGCCAGTGTCCTAACAAGGGACTAAATCTATTCTTAGGCTAATACTTGGAGCTGGTGGCTTGCCATGGAAGTCTCAGACACTTTGGAGAGGAATGACCACTTCTCTACTCAAAACAGATTCAAGTATGTCTCTAGTTGAGGTTTGGGCTTCACAGACTAGCGCTTCAAGAACGGAGGAGAAACAGAAGCTCCCTACCTCCAATGCCACCTATCATCACATCTCGCACTTGCGTAAATCATGACTGCTCCTTACCCATCATAGGTGGGGGTAAGTCGCAATGAGGGCAGCAGGGATTGAGCAGTGCTCTTTAGATCCTGGTGGTGCAACTCACAGGTTAACTAAACTAGAAGGGTAATATCTGCTCTAAAAAGAGGAGAGCCTGCAAATTTCCCTCACTAGCTGAAAATGGAAACCTTCCTTACAGAAACTTGTCATTACACAAGTTCAACATTAAGCACTTCCCATAAACACCTGCTGATATGTAGTGTCAGTCCAAGTAGCTTCCCATATGCTACAGACAGTACACACTCAAGGGTTGAAGTAACCTTGCCTTTAAACTGGGAAAATACCAGAAGTTGAAAGGAAAGCTGTTGGGGCAAGAATACAAATGTGTGGTAATTGGATGTAAGCCTTCCAGGCCACATGAATCTCCACCCTGATGTGTGCTGTATTAACGCCTTAATGAGCAGTCATCATCATAGGTTCATCCTCAAGGAAGTGCAGTTATCGTCATATATTGGTTTTACAGTAGTTATTAAAACCCAGTGTTTTTACAAATTATGTAAATAAGGTTATAATACATCTATTATGAAAGTGATGGAGTTAACCTAGGCTAATGAAAATAAATTTTGCTGTCATGAGGTAATCATGTACTAGTGTTTTGAGATTGTTGTGAAATAACAATTTGGCATTTCCTGCCAGTGTTTGAATAAATTTTTAGACCACAGACGGAATACATAATAAAGAGAAAGCAGCAGAAGAGTAGGGTTCCAAGACAATACCACAAGCTGTGCAAGGAACAGATTCATG